>NW_026755292.1:0-1225 GCF_022355385.1 Mustela nigripes
ATGCGTGGTGGGCTACCCAGCCATCCATCCATAGAACCCTGCTCGGAAATGTTGTCCTGGAGCCAACCAACAGGTCTCAATTGTCCTGCAGAAGAATCTTTGCAGTTGGGATCTTCTCACAACTCCCATCGTGGGAAAACCCCATGGCCACATGATCCACCCCCCAATCAAGAAGGGGCCATCAGGGACAGAAGGTCCAACCTCAGCGATAGTCTGATCCTCGCCCTGACTTCAGATGCACGAGATCTCGATTCAGGTCTGTAGATTGTGCCTGCCATATCCTCACCCAGAATCCTAAGCCTAGCTTGGGTTCTCAGACTTCCGTCCTCAACTACTGGCCAACAAGCCCTCCAGTTTGGCAATACAGACTACAATGCAGCACTCTGCCTGCCCTCCAGAAGAAAAACATTGCCCTCTGGGGCTGCCAAGAAACCCCTAATGAGGATCAACCTGCACGCCATTCAGCTCTACCCCAAATATATAGGCTGACCTGGGCACTAATGCCCTTTCTGACACAGCCTGAGCCTGGACCTCCTGGCCCCACCCAGACAGCTGGCCGCACACTATCGCATGGGACCCGCGATGGCCTTAGTTCGTCATTTCTTTTCAACCTCAGTTTTCAGGCTTCAGAACCTAGACCTTATCTCCAATAACGGCCCGGGTATGAAAATGATGCAGAAATCAGAACTCATTCCCCATGGGAAGAAACCTTGTGGTTGTCATGTTGTCCAAGGTTCAGTGTAGTTGAAACCAGTGTGGCTCATGAGGACCCGCCCATGCTTGCGGGCCACATGGGTCACAAACACACATTGTGACCCTCAGCCTGAGCCCAGTCCTCAGGTAAGGCTTCTCAGTGGCTGGATGGAGAGACAGTATATTGGGCTTGCCATGCCGCTAGGCCCCAATTTTTAACCGTAGTTCGGGTTGTGTCTTCACTCTTCCCAAGGGCTCTGCTTTGGAATTCCTCTTTTGGTGGGACACCTGAGGTAACAAACGTGAAAGGAGTCCCCCAATCCCACAGATTAACAAAAAACAATTGGGATTGTGCCAAATCCACAGAGAGCAAGATTCGTCCATGGCCCATGAGGCCTCCCCAACATTCCAAGGCCATCGCTGATACAAAATCCAGAGACAAAAGCCTGAGCATGCGCCTCAGTCTCGCTCATTCTTCATATCCTGAAGAGTTCTTCAGATAAGAACCTACACAGCACTCGAATGCACCCAA
>NW_026755293.1:0-1224 GCF_022355385.1 Mustela nigripes
TCAGCCATCTTCTGATTCACCTCCAGATTGTCTCCTCCTAACTGCTCGAGCCACAGGTTAAGGGCGAAATGTTCAATGCCCAAGCAATTAAGTGGGGGAACACGTTTATCTAAGCAATTGCATGCAGCTCTGTATCTGCATACAGGGGGTCTCTCCCAAGCCTTTCCAACCTCAGCAAAACAAGAAAAATCCCCAGCGACCTGGGGGTATATATCATTCATTCATTCCTGTGTTCAACACTCATGGCGGATCCCCACCGAGACAGTGGGAGAGCAAGGACAGAAGCAATCCTGGAAGCTGAAGTCTGAGGAGGATTTCAAATTCAAGTCAGAGATGAAAGAAACATCTGGACTCAGTCCTCAGGTACACGCAGTATTCTGAACTGAGGCTAGAACCAGAGACCATTCTAATGAAAGGCCTCAACAGGTGGGCTCTCACAGGTGGGCTCCGACTTAGTTTCCTATATATTCATTAATGAAATCGCTCTGCGGGTCAACATGCAGAAGAAAACCATTTAATAAAAGTGACAAAGAGGAGAGGAAAGGACACAAGAAGGCATGTGAATGTGGAGAGAGGAAGAGCAAGGGTGTAAAAACCGAGAATCGCTCCCTGTGCTCCTTGCTGCCAGGGAGGTCTGAGGGACTAGTTTCCACCTAGGATCCCAAGTCCAGAACAAAAGCGGTGGGGCCATGGCGGGATACGAGGGAAGGGGGACCTTGGCATGCAGGCATGGGGGTGCCGAACAATGGGGGCTAGCGCGCCCACTGGCGGGGGGGAACCTCGGGCGGCGCCATCCCTGGCCCGACCCCGTGGGACCCGGGTGCGGCGTGGCATCCGGGGTGGTCCCGGTGCCCCGGGGGTCGCGGGAGGCTGGGTCCCCACACCACCGCGAGCTCGCGGCCTGCGCTTTCTGCTCCAGGTGAGGGCGCAGCGCAGATTCAATTTACCTGTCCACAGAGGGTAGTCTGGAGAAGCCTTGGGGCTGGGAGGGGCAGCGCGGACTCCAGGGCTGGGCTGGAGCGGAGGAGCGCATGGGCGGCGAGTCCTGTGGGTCCTCCAGTACCGACTGGGCCGCAGCACAGCACCGGGGCGCTGCACGCCCCTCCTCCGCCAGCCCCTCCACCTCCTCCCAGACTCTCCGCCATGTCCTCTGCGTGCTCACTTCCCGCTTCGGCAATTAGCAAAGCCCCTTCTCCGGGCTGCCCCCGCCCCCGCCCCCCTCCT
>NW_026755294.1:0-1224 GCF_022355385.1 Mustela nigripes
ACTAAGCACAATTCAGCCAAGTGCTTTACCTCTTTATAACAAAGATCACCTTTCCTCAAGTTTCTGATAACATTCTTCATTCCCATCAGAGACCACATGAGCATCACCTTTAAAGTTTCATACCTCTACTGACAGTCTCTTCCAGTCAATGTAGACTTTTCTAACATACACCTTGTAACTCTTCCAGCCTTTCCCCATCCCACTTCCACAAAGTCACTTTCATATTTGCAGGTATTTGTTACAGCAGCTCCCTACTTTTCAATGCTAAAATGTCCATTAGGTTGCTAGGATTGTGTTAACAGAATGCCAGCCACCAGACTGGGTGGCTTAAACAAAAGAAATTTATTTTTTCAGAATTCTGGAAGATGGAAGTTCCAAAATTAAGGTATCAGAAGGTTTGGTTTCTCCTGAAGCTTCTCTTCCTGGCTTGCAGACCGGACCTTCTTGCTGTGTCCTCACATGGTCCTTCCCTATGCAGGTCCATCCTTGGTGTCTCTTCCCATTCTTATAAGGACACCTGACTTATTGATTAGGATTGGATTAGCATTTAATTATAACTTAATTTAAGCTACTTAATTATGATTTAATTTAACCTAATTGTTTCTTTAAAGGATTTACTTCTTAAAAAAGATTTTATTTATAAATTTGACAAAGATCACATTTAGGAAGAGAAACAGGAAGCAAGAGAGGAGAAACAGGCTACTTGCTGAGCAGAGAGCCAGATGCAGGACTCAATTCCAGGACACCAAGAAAAAAAAATGTGTGTGTGCGCGCGCACGCACAGATATAGATATAGACATAGATACAGATACATATATATATAGAGAGAGATACAGATATAGATATAGTTATCACATCTTTTTTATCAGTTCATCTGTTGATGGACATCTAGGTTCTTCCCATAGTTTGGCTATTGTGGACTTTGCTGCTATAAGCATTTGGGTGCACGTGCCCCTCCAGATCACTACATTTCTATCATTAGGGTAAATATCCAGTAGTGGGATTGCTGGGTCATAGGGTAGCTCTACTTTCAATTTTTTGAGGAAACTCCATACTGTTTTCCAGAGTGGCTGCACTAGCTTGAATTCCTACCAATAGTTTAGGAGGATTCCCCTTTCTCTACATCTTCACCAAAACCTGTTGTTTCCTAACTGGTTGATTTTAGCCATTCGACTGCTGTGAGGAGGTATCTCATTGTGGTATTGATTTGGATTTCCCTGGTCC
>NW_026755295.1:0-1224 GCF_022355385.1 Mustela nigripes
ACCTCTGATAAATATGTTAAGAACCTCCATAAAATATAAGCTTTTATATTTATATTTATATAAATATATAATATTTATAAAAGCTTATATTTATATTTATATAAATATGTAAAGCTTTTATATTTATATTTATATAAATATATAATATTTATAAAAGCTTATATTTATATTTATATAAATATATAATATTAATAAAAGCTTATATTTTATGGAGGTTCTTAACATATTTATCAGAGGTGCACAGATTTATCAGAGATTTAAAAATACTTATGTTATCATTTATGTTAAGCAGGTTTGATTATTTAAATTATCAAGCTTTAAAACCATCAAATATGACTTCATCTCTGGTACCTACAGAAGTTTTAACACTTTTCCTCAAAATAAAGATGAAATCGCTAATGATCTTTTAAAAGCAAATACTTTAAATTTATAATTTACTCTTTATCAGAAGAAGGGAAATAGGACAACTTCTTTGTGATTATTTATACAACAAAAGTCATGACAGGAATTGAAAGAAAAATTTACTAAATTCATGAAAGTGTGCATGAAATGTAATAATTATTCTATATATAAGATCTAATATTCTGAAGAAAATTACACCACAGAAAATACACTTAATGTACCCTAGTTTCTACTTCCGTGGTGTTAAAAGGTTTTAAAGTGCTTTGAAGCAAAATGGCAAATGACATGCTTTAGAGAAAATCAATATTTTTTGCATTTACTACTAAAAGGGAACATTTTTGTATGTCATTGTTGGGAGACTTGCTCATAGAGAACAAGTCAGCTATATTTTTAACTGATGTCTTCTCAAAATCTTTCCCATTAATATCTTACTTCTCCATAGGCAAACTTTATTCCCCACTAACTTGCAAAAGGATGATAATCATTGTGGCAAAGTCTACCCTTAAATTCTGTGCAGCATATTTAAAAACAATTGCTTTGCACCATGAACTAAGCAGAAACAATTATTCACCATGATCCATAACTGTCTGTCCACTGTGAATTAAGTAGGTCTTGGATTTCTCTGTATGAGGATATACATTTCACCATGTTTTTTAGTATGCTATGGCTTTTTTAATATCACATTTTAAATGAAAAATGATTTTTCTATGAATTTAATATCCTGTCCTATTAACCATTCTTGTAAGATATGATCATTAAAAAAGGATGCTTTGGGGCGCTTGGGTGGCTCAGTGGGTTAAGCCTCTGCCTTCAGCTCAGGTC
>NW_026755296.1:0-1224 GCF_022355385.1 Mustela nigripes
GTTACCTCAGGTGTCCCAACAAAAGAGGAATTCCAAAGCAGAGCCCTTGGGAAGAGTGAAGGGACAACCCGAACTATGGTTAAAAATTGAGGCCTAGGGGCATGGCAAGCCCAATATGCTGTCTCTCCATCCAGCCACTGAGAAGCCTTACCTGAGAACTGGGCTCAGGCTGAGGGTCACAATGTGGGTTTGTGACCAATGTGGCCCTCAAGAATGGGCCGGGCCTCATGGGCCACACTGGTTTCAACTACACTGAACCTTGGACAACATGCCAACCATAAGGTTTCTTGCCATGGGGAAAGAGTTCTGATTTCTGCATCATTTTCATACCAATGCGTGATTGGAGATAAGGTCTAGTTTGTGATGCCTGAAAACCGAGGTTGAGAAGAGATGACGACCTAAGGCCATGAGGGGTCCCATGTGCTCAGTGTACGACCAGATGTCTGGGTGGGGCCAGGAGGTCCAGGATCAGGCTGTGTCAGAAAGGGCATTAGTGCCCAGGTCAGCCTATATATTTGGGGTAAAGCCGAATGGCGTACCCTGTTGATCCTCATTTGGGGATTCTGGGTAGCCCCAGAGGGCAATGTTTTTCTTCTGGAGGGCAGGCAGAGGGCAGGCAGAGTGCTGCATTGTAGTTCTGGATTGCGAAACTGGAGGGCTTGTGGGACAGTAGTCTGAGGACGGAAGTCTGAGAACCCAAGCTAGGCCTAGGTTTCTGGGTGAGGATATGGCAGGCACAATCTACAGACCTGAATCGAGATCTCGTGCATCTGAAGTCAGGATGAGGATCAGACGATCGCTCAGGTGGGACATTCTGTCCCTAATGGCCCCTTCTTGAAGGGGGGGTGGTTCACGAGGGCATGGGGGTTTTCCCAAGATGGGAGTTGTGAGAAGCTCCCATTTGCAAAGATTCTTCTGCAGGACAATTGAGACCTGCTGGTTGGCTCCAGGACAACGATTCCGAGCAGGGTTCTAAGGATGGATGTCTCGGTAGACCACCTCGCATTCCAATTGTCTCCAAGCAACAAGACAGGTTAGATCTGCTGGATCTTGGGGAGCAACCGAGGAGACTGAGTTGAAATGGACTCTCCCGTGGATGTGTCCTAATATGATTTTGCGTCTATGGAGACCTTAGAAAGAAGCGGTGGCATTGGGGCCCTGAAGGGTTCTCCTAAAAAGAGGCTTTCACATAGCTCCATCCTGCAAGTTTCCCATGTGTAGATG
>NW_026755297.1:0-1224 GCF_022355385.1 Mustela nigripes
GAGGAATTCCAATGCAGAGCCCTGGGGAAGAGTGAAGACACAACCCGAATTATGGTTAAAAATTGGGGCCTAGGGGCATGGCAAGCCCAATAGCTGTCTCTCCATCCAGCCACTGAGAGGCCTTACCTGAGGACTTGGCCTAGGCTGAGGGTCACAATGTGTGTTTTTGACCAATGTGGCCCGCAAGCATGGGCGGGGCCTCATGGGCCACACTGGTTTCAACAACACTGAACCTTGGACAACATGCCAACCACAAGGTTTCTTGCCATGGGGAAAGAGTTCTGATTTCTGCATCATTTTCAAGCCCAGGCCGTGATTGGAGACAAGGTCTAGGTTCTGAAGCCTGAAAACCGAGGTTGAGAAGAGATGACGACCTAAGGCCATGGCGGGTCCGATGTGCTCAGTGAGCGGCCAGCTGTCTGGGTGGGGCCAGGAGGTCGAGGCTCAGGCTGTGTCAAAAAGGGCATTAGGGACCAGGTCAGCTTATATATTTGGGGTACAGCCGAATGGCGTGCAGGTTGATCCTCATTTGGGGTATCTGAGTAGCCCCAGAGGGCAATGTTTTACTTCTGGGGGCAGGCCGAGTGCTGCATTGTAGTCTGGATTGCCAAACTGGAGGGTTGGGGGTCAGCAGTCTGAGGACGTACGTCTGAGAATCCAAGCTAGGCCTAGGTTTCTGGGTGAGGATAAGGCAGGCAATCTACAGACCTGAGTCGAGATCTCGTTTATCTGAAGTCAGGGCGAGGATCAGACGATCGCTCAGGTTGGACATTCTGTCCCTGATGGCCCCTTCTTGAAGGGGCGGTGGATCACGAGGCCATGACGTTTTTCCCATGATGGGAGTTGTGAGAAGCTCCGAATTGCAAAGATTCTTCTGCAGGACAATTGAGACCTGTTGGTTGGCTCCAGGGCAACAATTCTGAGCAGGATTCAAAGGATGGATGGCTGGGTAGCCCACCTCGCATTCCAATTGTCTCCAAGCAACAAGACAGGTTAGATCTGCTGGATCAGCGGAGCAACCGAGGAGGGTCAGTTGAAATGGACTCTCCCGTGGATGTGTCCTAATATGGTTTTGTGTCTATGGAGACATTGGAATGAAGCGGTGGCACTGGGGCCCTGAAGGGTTCTCCTAAAGAGAGGCTTTCACATAGCTGCAACGTGCAAGTTTCCAATGTGTAGATGAGTTTTGTTCTGATGGGTGAGTCAAGAAACAGCCATCTGCTG
>NW_026755298.1:0-1224 GCF_022355385.1 Mustela nigripes
TTAGTGCCCAGTTTAGACTATAAATTTTGGGTGCCTTCGAGTGACGTGTATGTTCTTATCTGAAGAACTCTTCAGGATATGAAGAATGAGCGAGTCTGAGGCGTGTGCTCAGGCTTTTGTCTCTGGATTTTGTATCAGCGATGGCCGTGGAATGATGGGGAGGCCTCATGGGCCATGGACGATCTTGATCTCTGTGGATTTAGCCCGATCCCGAATGTTTTTTGACAATATGTGGGATGGGAGGTCTCCTTTCAGGTTAGTTACCTCAGGTGTCCCACCTAAAGAGGTATTCCAAACCAGAGCCCTGGGAAAGAGTGAAAGGTAACCCGAACTATGTTTAAAATTTGGGGCCTAGGGGCATGGCAAGCCCAATATGCTGTCTCTCCATCCAGCCACTGAGAGGCCTTACCTGAGGACTGGGCTCATGCTGAGGGTCACAATGTCTGTTTGTGGCCAATGTGGCCCAGAGGCATGGGCGGGGCCTCATGGGCCACTCTGGTTTCACTACACTGAACCTTGGATCACATGCCATCCACAAGTTTTCTTGCCATGGGGAAAGAGTTCTGATGTCGGCATCATTTTAGTACCTGGGCCGTGATTGGAGATAAGGTCTAGGTTCTGAAGCCTGAAAACCGAGGTTGGGAAGAGATGATGAACTAAGGCCAGGACGGGTCTGATGTGCTCAGTGTGCGACCAGCTGTCTGGGTGGGGCCAGGAGGTCCAGGCTCAGGCTGTGTCACAGAGCTCCAACGTGCAAGTTTCCCGTGTGTAGATGAGATTTGTTCTGATGGGTGAGTCAAGAAACAGCCATATGCTGTTATTGAAATCCAGGCCTCTGAGGAGAGATGCCTGGAAAACAAAGCAATGGATCCGATTGTGCCTAGGGGCCTGTTCATTCCTTTTTACCTCTGGGGACATCAGTCTACGGGTCTGAGTGCCGGTAGGTGCTCAGATGGGCCCAGATTGCCCCTGATTGTCCTGGGAAGCCACAAATATTGGGATGGCCTCGGGTAGTTTGGAGATTTATCCTATTAGTAGGGTTATGGCCATTGGAGTGGGCACATTCAATTCCCTTGGAGAAGGCAAGCACAGTCGTCATGTTTGGCTCCAGGGGCCTAAGCCTGTAGGGTGTGTGGCCAGGGCTGCTTGGACAGTAGTTTGAAAACACAAACTCGGATTATGTTTCGGGTCATAGGTATGGCAGGACTGATCTACAGACCATAA
>NW_026755299.1:0-1224 GCF_022355385.1 Mustela nigripes
AGCCCTGACTACCACCTGCACTGGTCCCAACAAGGCAAGTGCTGTCATTGTTTTTCCTGATGGGTAAGCCACAGCTGATGGGATGGGGTGGGCCAGCTCAGGCTCCAAAGATGCAGCAGGTTCCAGAGAAGGTTCTGGGACCAGCTCCTGAGGTGGATCAGGACCTTGCTCTGGGGCTGGTGCTGTAGCTCCAAGAAGAGAAAGTATCATCAGCACGACCCACTTCCCTTTTGCCTTATAATAAAAGAAACTTTTCCCACCACTCAGTGTGATCTGCTTTCAAGACCCAATTCCTGGAAGGTCTCCTCAACTGAAGCCCATGGGGACAGGGATCTTAGACTACTCACTCCACTTGGCCCAACCTGTAGCCCACACTGTCTCCTTCTCAGGCTCCCATTAGCCACCCCCAGTCCTCCTCACCCCCAGGCTCTGGCTCTGTGGGCTCAAGCTGTTGCAGCTGTGAGAGCAGAAGCTGGACACCGCATTCCAGGTCTGAGCCTGGCATATTGAGCCCCAGGTATGCCAGCAGCATATTCAGGCTGGGTAATTCTGGGGGCTGGAAAAGATCCCCAAGATATGGTTCTAGCCATGTGCTCAAGATGGAATAGAGTGCCCTAGGGACAGATAGGTAGGCAGAGAAGTCAGAGGACAGGGCACCCATCCTAACCAATATCCCAGGGAACCCCTGTGGGAAACTGGGCCCCTGTGTTTCCAGTTCCTGTCAGAGTCCAGTCCTAGTCCTGGTCCGCCTGTGATCTGGCAGTCCTGCCTGAGACAGGCCTGGTCACAGACAGCAGGCTGGCAAAAAGGCACTGTGAGTGGGAGTCTTTGATTAACGGTGTGACCATTTCTGTCCTTAGACCGAGGAGTGTGCCCAGCTCAGGGTACTCTGTTAATAAACAGTTTGAAAGGATTTATTGTGTTTACAAAAAATTCTGTATTATGACTTTTAATGTTTTTGTGTCTTTGCTTTGGTTTTCCCAGAGGCATTCCAGATACTCATTTCCTGTCCATAACTTCACATTTTGGTATTTTCTCTCAAATCTTGTAGTCTCTTTTTTTAGGTTTTTTTTTTTTTTTTTAGCATTTTTCTCTTCTCCCTTCCCATTCTCATACAGCACTGTCTGCTACCTTTTTTACTACTTTCCATTTCACTTAGGAAGTAATGTTTCGATATGCTGCTGCTTCTTCCCTGAGGTCTGTACTTTTCTCACTGAGTTTTTC
>NW_026755300.1:0-1224 GCF_022355385.1 Mustela nigripes
TTTTTAAGATTTTATTTATTTTATTTGACAGATAGAGATCACAAGTAGGCAGAGAGGCAGGCAGAGAGAGAGGGAAGAGGAAGCAGGCTCCCTGCTAGGCAGAGAGCCCGATGCGGGGCTCGATCCCAGGACCCTCGGATCATGACCTGAGCCAAAGGCAGAGGCTTTAACCCAATGAGCCACCCAGGCGCCCCAAAATAAATTTTAAATTGAATTATGCACCTCTAAGTTCATAGACAATAAACATCAACCAACACAATTAATAAGTTCTATTTCTTGAAATTTCGGGAACATTGATAGTCTCATCTCCTGGAAGAACAACAGCTAAAATTTTTGGTCATGGATTCTTGCTAAAATATCACTTTCCCAAAGAAAATTAATGTTATGAATTTTCATTGATATTGATCATAAAGAATATAACAACCACGATAAAAAGAGTAGGAAAAACATGATATCTCATCTGTAAGGGCATGTGGAAAGTAGGAAATGCTAATAAAAATAACTACCATTATTTCCTAAGTTAACATAATATAACAGAACAAAAATATTTCATAACAATATTTTCTTTTTTTTTAAGATTTTATTTATTTATTTGACAGAGAGAGATCACAAGTAGGCAGAGAGGCAGGCAGAGAGAGAGGAGGAAGCAGGCACCCTGCTGAGCAGAGAGCCCAATGTGGGACTCGATCCCAGGACTCTGAGATCATGACCTGAGCTGAAGGCAGTGGCTTAAACCACTGAGCCACCCAGGCACCCCCATAACAATATTTTCAAGGCTCATTCTGATAACTCTTTTCTACATTGAAATTTAAAGGTTGAGGCATGTGATATATATTACACAAAAAAATCCCACGGAATTCGTTAAAAAAAAAATTTAATAAAGGACAAATCCAAAGGATTTTTTTTTCTAATTTAATTAACAAATTATGAATCGACTTACCTATTTCATCACAGTGTATAAGGCACCATTAATATTTTTTAATCGTCATACCTGATGCAATAGTTACTATCTTTCAGACATACTGATCACGAACAAGCAAATAAACAAGAGCACCGTAGCTTAAGATCTACCTGCATAAATATAGGCTACTTCAGACAATCTCTTCACCACAACATAGCAATGAATAGAAATCATACATGCTCTGTAATGGACATACAGATGAGATAGAAGGGGATGGATGTTAATATATGCAGAATCTTTATTAATTACATTGTAAAACATAA
>NW_026755301.1:0-1224 GCF_022355385.1 Mustela nigripes
CCCGCCTTTCTCTTCGCGCGAGGGGGTCTTCCAAAGCCAATCCGCTAACACCAAGTATGCCTTTTTTCAAATGTTCAAATTGTCAGCCAATCGGCCCCGTCCCATCCGGGACTTGTTTGTACCTGTCTATAAAAATCCTGTACCACCCCAGCCAGGTGTGCTCAGCTAGCTAGTTCAATAAAGAACCTCTTGCTGTTTGCATCCTGTGGCAGTGTTGAATTCTTGGGTAAGGGGATCCGCGGGTCTTTCAAAGAACAGAGCAAAGTGCCACCAGAAGGCAGAGAAAGGGTTCCCAGTTCTAGGGCTCATCAGCTCCAAGAGAGGAGCAGACGCCATGCTTTCCCGCCAGCAAGGGGGAGGGGGTAGGCAGTCCACGTCTGGCCAGAGAGGGCAAGGAATGTCCCCAAAACAAAGTTTGATTCTGCAGCTGCTTGGGAACATTCCTTAAAGTTTCTGTCTCGAGTTAGACTAACCACAGTTGGCTCCAGTTGTAGCCATTAAAAGTCAGAGTCCCCTTACTCTCTGCTTGTCCCATTCCTTCAAACACAACAAACAGCACAGCAGACAACAAAAAGACAAGACAAAGACAACCACAGGCCCAGCAGTTCTTACCCAGAACCTGCCACTGGTGGGGACTTTTTGATCTTCTGACTGCCTAGGGGGACTCGAACCCCCTGACTGCCTAGGGGGACTCGAACCCTCTTACTGCCTAGTGGGACTTGAACCCCCTGACTGTCGAGGGAGACTCGAACCCCTGGCAATCTACCAGTGGAGGGAAGGGGCATCCCCGCATCCACTCCAGCCCTGGAGAGCATGGCTGCGTCCAGCTTCTCCTTAGTAGGCTATACCTTGGAGCTCCACAACCAGACAGACATATCAGATCTCACAGGGTAAAATCTGGAGATCTTACCTCTGGAGGCTTTTCCCAGAAATTCTAATGCTGGCTCAGTTCTCATAGTTTAATCCCAGCAGAGCCCCCAAATGTTAGGTCCCCCAATAATGGGTCCATGATTAAAGGAGCGAGATTGATACAAAACGAAGGTCAAGCAAAGCTTTCTTTCACGCCAAGCATTGAGAATCAGACTGACTGGCCAGGGCCCCACCTCTTACAGAGAGGGCAACCCCTCTCTGTTTCACAGACTAGCTTTTAAGGGCAAAGGCCATGCGGTTGGGCCTGGCCATGCACAGGTGGCCAATGAAATTGTAACACACAGAGAAAGCTGC
>NW_026755302.1:0-1224 GCF_022355385.1 Mustela nigripes
CCAAGCGTGACTGTGATGCAGAAATCAGAACTCTTCCTTACCCATGGCAAGAAACCTTGTGGTTGGCATGTTGTCCTACGTTCAGTGTAGGAGAAACCAGCATTCACCCTGAGGCCCCGCCCATTCTTGAGTGCAACGAGGGCATAAACACGCATTGGGACCCTCAGTGTGAGTCCTGTCCTCTAGGACGTCCTCTCAGTGGCTGGACCATTAGATGTCATAATGGGCTTGACATGTCCGTAGGCCCCAATTTTTAACCAGATTTCTTGTTTTCCAGTCGCCCCTCCCCAGGGCTCTACTCTGGAATCCCTTATTTGGTGGGACACCTGAGGTTGAAAAACAAAACAAAACAAATCAACAACAACAGAGCAACGGACTTCTTCCATCCCACAGAATGACCCCAAAATCCTTGGACGGGGCAAAACCCCCAGAGACTCGCCCATTTCCCATGAAGTCACCCGGAAATTTCACGGCCATGAGTGACACGATATCCAGAGACAAAAACTTGAGCAAGAGCCTCACATTCGCCTTTTTTTCATATCCCGAAGTGATCTCCTCATGGGCTGTAGATCAGTCCTGCCATACATATGACCCTAAACATAAGCCGAGTTTGTGTTTTCAGACAACTGTCCAAACAGCCCTGGCCTACACACCCTACAAGCTCAGGCCCCTGGAGCCAAAACTGAGAACCCTGCTTGCCGTCACCAAGGGAATTATATCTGCCCATTCCAATGGCCACAAGCCTACTAAGAGTATAAACCTCCAAAGTCCCTGAAACCATCCCAATATTTGTGGCTTCCCAGGACAAACAGGGGCAATCTGTGCCCATCTGAGCACCTACCGGCACTCAGACCCGTAGACTGATGTCCCCAGGGGTAAAAAGGAACGAACAGGCCCCTAGGCACCTATCGGATCCATTGCTTTGGTATCCAGGCATCTCTCCTCAGAGGCCTGGATGTCAATAACAGCATATGGCTGATTCTTGACTCACCCATCCGAACAAATCTCATCTACACATGGGAAACTTGCACAATGGAGCTGTGTGAAAGCCTCTCTTTAGGAGAACCCTTCAGGGCCCCAGTGCCACCGCTTCATTCCAAGGTCTCCATAGACACAAAATCATATTAGGACACATCCACGGGAGAGTCCATTGCAACTCAGCCTCCTCGGTTGCTCACCCAGATCCAGCAGATCTAACCTGTCTTGTTGCTTGGAGATAATTGG
>NW_026755303.1:0-1224 GCF_022355385.1 Mustela nigripes
GGTGAATTCTGTGAAAACATTTAAGGAAGATTCAAAAATCATTCAAACAGTAGAAGTGGAGAGAACACTTCGCATTCATTCTGTGAGAGTCCGTATTAGCCAGATCCCAAAACCAGGTAAAGATAACACAAGAAAATGAAATTATAGACCAATATCTCTTAGAACTGTAGACACAAAAGTCTTCAATACTAATGCTAGTAAACTGAATTCAGCAACTCATAAAATGCTATGGCCAAAGAGGATTTATCTCAGATATGCAAAGTTTGCTCAAAATGTGATATTTAGGGGCACCTGGGTGGCTCAGTCATTGGGCATCTGCCTTCAGCTCAGGTCATGATCCCAGGGTCTTGGGATCAAGCCCTGCATAAGGCTCCCAGCTCGGCAGAGGGCCCGTTTCTCCCTCTCCAACTTCCCCTGCTTATGTTCCCTCACTCATTGTCTCTCTCTCTCTCTCTCTCTCTCTCTTTTAAATAAATAAATAAATAAAATTATATTTCATCACTGTAATTAATATACCATATTAAATTCATAAAGGGTAAACCACATGATTACCTCCATAAATATAGAAGAAAAAAGTGGTTAAATGTCAACACCATTTGGTGATAATAATCTGTCAACTGAATAAAAGAGAATTTTCTTAATGTACTAAAAAGCTGTATATGAAAACCCACACTTACATATTTAATAGTAAAAGGCTAGATGGTTCGTCCCTAAAGTCAGGAACAAGAAAAAAAGCCTGCAATTGCCACTTTTATTCCACATTTTCTTGGAAATTCTGTCTTGGGTATTTAGGAAGAAAACGGAATAATAGGAGTATGAATAAGAGTGGAAGAAGTGAAAATGTCTTTTTTTTTTCATAAGATAATATAGAAAAAAATTCTTCTGTAGAATTCTTCTGTAGAACAAAATTAATCCACAAAATTGCCATTAGACCTCAGTATGTCCAGCATAGTTCCACAATGCAGGATCAGTACTCAAGACAAGTTGTAGTCTTATTCACCAAAATTGAGCAGGGCAAAAATGAAATTAAGAGATTAAGAACAATCCCAGTTACAAAAAACATCAAACCTTAAATGATTTAGGAATAAATTTGACATAATCACAAAAGTCATACATACTCAGGCAAACTCATACTTAAAAGACCCATGATCACAAAACTCAGGTACTGAAAATGCAGCCCCGTAAGGGGCACACGAGGGGTCCAGAGTCCATCACTGCTTGTGG
>NW_026755304.1:0-1224 GCF_022355385.1 Mustela nigripes
GACCCGAAACCTAACGCTGAACCTAACCCCAAAACTAACCCCTAACATTATCCATGACACTGACCCAAACCAGGTCTAAACCTAACCCTCAACCTAGCTCTAATCCTAACCCTAACCCCACTTTAACAATAATCCTGACCCTCTCCCTGACCCTGATCATAACCCTAACTCTGAACTTCGCCTATGTCAGAACTTAAACTGACACCTGACCCTGGCCTTGACCTAAACTCTGACCCTCACCCTGACTGTAAACCTAACTCTGACCCAATCCGTGATCCTGAACAGAATCGTGACCGTAAAGCTAACCCTGATCTTGAACCTACTCATGAAACAGAACCTAAACATAAAGCTGACCTTACCATAACCATGAACCTAACCCTGACCCTGACCCTAACCCTGACACTAAACCAGTCCCAAACCTAACCCTGACACAGACATGAAACTTGCCCCCACACCAAAACTAGAACCTGACTCTAAATCTGACCATGACCCTGAACCTGACCCTAAACCTAACCGTCATCCTAACACTGACCCTGTCTTTGACTGTGACCGAAACGCTAACCGTGACCCTACTGTGAGCCTGACCCTAAACCTAACCATGAACCTAACCCTAACCCTGACCCCTACCCTAAGCTTTACGCTAACCCTGACCTCATCGACGTCTAACCCTAACCATGACCCTAAGTCTTTCTTAACCCTAACGCTAACACTAACCTAGTCTAAAATCAGCTCTGTTCCTTCCAGCGGGGGCAACAGCTGCACCTAGGCCTCCCAGGGGCTGGGAGGAGGCTATATGAGGGTCACTGGATGGGGAGTGCGTTGAGTGGAGTGTGAGCCTTAAGCAGCGTGGGGACCGGCGGCTCAGGGAGCTCTGGTGGAGCAGGAAGTTCGGTAAGGAGCCCCCAGGCAGTGGTGACCTCACTTCCCTGATGACAGAGCCCAAGGGAATTGGAACCCACGTATCCAGGCACCCCATTACAGAGAAACCCCCCATGCCCAGCCCATTTCTAGGCACTTCCTAAAGGAAGCGACATGTTCTTCAGCTGTACGGAACCTGGGAGGATGCAGGGAGAAGAGAGCTCGTCCGCCAGACACGTCCTCTCCCTGGCAGGTCATATCAGGTTTCCCCAACGCCTCAGCCCTTTGGCTAATAAAATCAACAGGGGACACCAGGGGTCTCAGAGTCAGAGAGTCCCACACCTTCTTATCGACCAGTGTAGCCCT
>NW_026755305.1:0-1224 GCF_022355385.1 Mustela nigripes
ATAAAGAAGGTGTGGTCCATATTGGCAATAAAGTATTCCTCAGTCATAAGGGAGAATGAATCCCTGGTACTTGCATTGACATGATTGGCACAGGAATGGGTGTTGCAAAATGAAAAAGGCAATGAGTCAAATGGCAGTATCATATGGCTTCCCTCATTTATGCCTCAGGAGGAATACCTTGGCCCTCAGTAAGAGAAGGGAAATACCATGGCCCTTAGTAAAGGAAGGGAAAACTTTAGGGGAAGAAGTCAGATAAAGAGGCTAACCAGGAGTTACTCAGCACTCATAGAAAGAAGCTTAGGGTTACAGAAAACAGAGACATAAAGGGAATGAAAGAACTGGTTAATGGGTGTTGAGGAGTTGTGGTATATATTAAGATGGGCACTAGGTCGTATATGGAACTAAAGTATCAGTGAAAACTGTGTCAAAAACAAATGATGGATGATAGGCTGGCTTCCTCAACATATCAAAAAATTAAAATAAATACAAACTGTCCCTTTCAAACCAGATGAAGACAGAGAGAAAAAAGGACAAAATCATTTATTATCTTTACTTATTAAAATGGCATGGAATTTGTTCCTATAATGTCCTTATGTGAATTGCTTCCTTATATTATAAATTAGAGTCTACCTGCCTCCTCCATTTCTGGAATCAATGAGAAGAAAGGACATTGCCTTAATTAAATGTCTAGAAATGTTGAGCAGGAAAATGCTTTGGACCTGGCCTTCGGTGTTTGCAGGTGTTTGATTACTGCTTCAAATGCCTTACTCACTAGTAGTGAGCTCAGATATTGTAGGTTTACTGACCTAATCTCTGTAGCTGATATTTGTCTTGGAATGTATCCTTTTCCATCAGTTATTTGATTTGCTGTCATAATTGTGTAGAGGGGTCTTTAAGTTTAGTTTAGTTTAGTTTTTCCTTTTTATCAGTTGTCACGTGGTCTCAATATTTTATCTGTATTCTTGTCTCCCAGTTCTATTCAGGTAATGGCTCCTCTAGTTTGTTAAAGTTTTCTAAACGGACGTGTGAGTTCTCCTGATTTTTTCTTATTGACTTGTTTGTATTTCTTTTATTTAGATAATCATATGTATTATTTCATTTTTCCTATTAAATTTGGAGATTGATCCTTCCTTTTTAGTTTCTTATGGCATCACGTTACATTCCTTTTTTTTTGGTATTTTTAATTTTTGGAAGTACACACATTAACCCTATATTCTTTCCACA
>NW_026755306.1:0-1224 GCF_022355385.1 Mustela nigripes
AACCCCCTCCCCCCAGAAACCCTCAGTTTGTTTTGTGAGATTAAGAGTCACTTATGGTTTGTCTCCCTCCCAATCCCATCTTGTTTCATTGATTCTTCTCCTACCCACTTAAGGCCCCGTGTTGCATCACCACTTCCTCATATCAGGGAGATCATATGATAGTTGTCTTTCTCTGCTTGACTTATTTCACTAAGCATGATACGCTCTAGTTCCATCCATATTGTCGCAAATGGCAAGATTTCATTTCTTTTGATGGTTTTTTAACAGTTTTATTTATTTATTTATTTGACAGAGAGAAAGAGTGAGCACAAGTAGGGGGAGAAGCAGGCAGAGGGAGTGGGAGAAGCAAGCTTCTCACTGAGTGGGGAGCCCAATGCAGGGTTTGATCCTAGGACACTAGGATCATGACCTGAGCCATAAGCAGAAGCTTAACAACTGGGCCAGTTTTTAGTTTCTTAATCATAAAAGTATATAATTTATCATCACATTGAGTTTTGGCGGAAGTTAAATGAAAATGTTATCTATAAAAACAGGCTACTACTTTTCCCATGATAATGTTTATCACATCTGAATTTTCTTTCTTTTATCTTCACTCTATCCTTACACAGACTATCTTACGTCAGTGCTTTTATTTGCCTTTTCTGGACTTCTACAAGTATAGAAAAAATTGATATTATTAATAGAAATAGTTTTATTTTTTTCTTGTGTTAATCAACTATTATATTGTAAGCAGACATCAGCCCAATGATGATTGCAATATGGAAATCCATGAAAAATATGAACAAGCATCATTTAAAAGAAAATGAAAATATAATTATCTACACTGATATTAAGAAGCACTTAGAATGCTTAAGGTTTTTCTCCACGTGCAGTAAACCTAGTTATGGGACAAAGCAATTGCTTTTAAGTAATGGAAAATTGAATTATCTGTCATGGCCTCAGGAATGCAAATACTAATGGCAATTAGACATTATCTAAGTTCAACTTATTAAAATCTATTTAATGCACAGAGCTCAAATAGGTCCATAGCAGATATAAGCCACACAGAAGTATCTTAAATCAAGCTAAAATGCATATCATATCTCTTCTTCTAAAACAGGCAATGTGCCTTTAAATGTATTAATACTAGTTGACATGGGGATTGAAAAGTTCATGTAATACAATGACTTGAGATGAGAGCTGTTATATTCTCTGGTATAGTCTTCCTAACAAGCTTAGAGGAAA
>NW_026755307.1:0-1223 GCF_022355385.1 Mustela nigripes
TTTTTTTTTTTTTTTACTACAGGTTAAGGGAAAAAAGATGGTGGAGGAGTAGAGGACCCTTTCCAACAGGTCCCCTGACTTAAGCTGGTATCTACCTGACCACTCTGAACACTCACGAAATCAGCCTGAGATGTAAGAAGATATATCTGTATATCTGCAAACAGAATATATCTAGTGGTTGGTTTCAAGTTATGAAGCATGGAGACATGATTCTCTTAGCAGATATTGGAAGATAAATAGAAGGAGGAGGAAGACTTCATGAACTTGCACTGGGAAGGCAAAAGCCTCCCACGCTAGGGACTGAGCACAGACTCAGAAACTAATAGCAACAGGGAAAGGACCATAGGGAAGCATACCTGGAGCTGCGTTTGTGTGTGTGTGTGTGTGTGCGTGTGTTTATGTGAACCACAGGCAGTTTGTGGTTTTAGAAGCACAAAGAGCAAATACATACCTGGCCCTGGAGGCAATAGCTGGGAGTGCTCCTGTGGGGCACTCAATCCAGGAGACTGCATTTTTTGGTAGCACAGACAGAAACAGAAATAGTGTGACCTGGGGAGTTCCGTGAAGAGCAGACTGTGATCTCTCTGTTCCAAGACAGAGTTTGAGATATGGTCATTTATGCTCTGACTCTCAGAAGAGATGCAGAAAGTCACCAGGGAAAGCCACCACAGAACAAAAGCCCCCCAAACTGATTTTGACTGAGCCCATTCCTCCTACCCCCAACAAGGGGCAGGATAACTCTGCCCAAACAGGGTTGCTTGAGTAACAGTGCAGCAGCTTCCACCCCCAGAAGACATGCTGGAAGAACAAGAGCCTGACAACCCTACAGTCCTTATAAAACAGGAGCATCTAGTTGGGTTGTAGATAATACTACAGACTCTACATTCCCTCAACCACCTACCAACAGAATGACTAAGAGGAGGAACCCCCAACAAAGAAAAGAATCAGAGATTGTAGCCTCTGCCACAGAACCTATGGATATGGATATAACCAAGATGTCAGAAATAGACTTCAGAGTAACAATTGTGAAGTTGTTATCTAGGTTTGAGAAAAATATTAATAACAATATAGAATCTCTAAGTTCAGAAATGAGATCTAATCATGTGGAAGTTAAAAATATTATCATGCTTAGCGAAATAAGTCAAGCAGAGAAAGACAACTATCATATGATCTCCCTGATATGAGGAAGTGGTGATACAACATGGAGGCTTAAGTGGGTAGAA
>NW_026755308.1:0-509 GCF_022355385.1 Mustela nigripes
CTCTCTCTGCCTGCCTCTCTGCCTACTTGTGTTCTCTGTCTGTCAAATAAATAAATAAAATCTTTAAAAAAGAAAGAAAAGAAAAGTAAAATATTAAAAAATAAAATTTTAATAACAAAATTATGTAATTAAAAAAAGGTTAAAAATAGCAGAACCATTTTTCTCATAACTGGAAAATACATTGTATATATACCTATCAAAAATAACTTGTCATGGGGGCGCCTGGGTGGCTCAGTGGGTTAATGCCTCTGCCTTCGGCTCAGGTCATGATCCCAGGATCCTTGGATCAAGTCCCACATCGGGCTCTCAGCTCAGCAGGGAGCCTGCTTCCTCCTCTCTCTCTCTGCCTGACTCTGCCTACTTGTGATCTCTGTCAAATAAATAAATGAAATCTTTTATAAAAAAAATTTTAAGAAATAACTTGTCATGTCTGGAATCAGGAGCATATGGAAAAAAATAATATCTGAGGACAATACTTCTGCCATGTTTTGTGCCTTGATAATATTTTT
>NW_026755308.1:609-1223 GCF_022355385.1 Mustela nigripes
TCTCTGCCTGACTCTGCCTACTTGTGATCTCTGTCAAATAAATAAATGAAATCTTTTATAAAAAAAATTTTAAGAAATAACTTGTCATGTCTGGAATCAGGAGCATATGGAAAAAAATAATATCTGAGGACAATACTTCTGCCATGTTTTGTGCCTTGTTAATATTTTTAAACATTCAGGCAACTTTTAGCTTTATTGAAATACCTGCTAAGATACCAGCAGTGCCTTTTGGAGCCCTATGACTATAAAAATTAATTGCAAAAATTCAAAATGTTTACTATGGTGTCACTATTTAGGGCCATGACCAAGTATGTTTCAGAAGTAAGCATAACTGTTACTCTTCCATAAGGCAAAAGGGCATATATTCAGGAGTTCCATCTGCTGTACCAGGAGGTGAATCAAGTAATGATTTTTTCTATAAAATATTCACTTTTCAATCTAACAATCCTCATTCCACATTATAATAATAAAAACTAGGAGGAGACTAAAACAAACAGACAACTCCAACTACAACAACCAGCTTTTCCTTCAGTGGAAAAGTAAATATAACCTTATGAGTAGCCTGATATTTATTTTTAAATATTTTTAAGATAAACGTTTTTGTTAGAAAACCA
>NW_026755309.1:0-394 GCF_022355385.1 Mustela nigripes
TTAGTCTTGCAGTTAATTTAATTTTTTTCTTTTTCATTTTTTGTTTTTTTTCTCGCCTTCTGGTAAATTTTTTTTAACTTTTACCTTTTTCTTTTTTAACGTTTTTTAACTAGTTTAATATATATATATTCTTTTTTCTATTTTTCTTTATTTGTTTTCTTTTTTTAAATTCTTTTCTTTATATTTTTTTCTTTTTTCTTTCTTTTTTTTTTCCTTCTTACTTTTTGAACCTCTTTTTATCCCCCTTCTACCCCCTCACGATTTAAGATCTCTTCTAATTTGGTTAAAGCATATTTTCCTGGGGTTGTTGCCACCCTTTTAGTATTTTACTTGCTCCTTCATATACTCTTATCTGGACAAAATGACAAGACCGAAAAATTCAACACAAAAAAAA
>NW_026755309.1:494-1223 GCF_022355385.1 Mustela nigripes
AGATCTCTTCTAATTTGGTTAAAGCATATTTTCCTGGGGTTGTTGCCACCCTTTTAGTATTTTACTTGCTCCTTCATATACTCTTATCTGGACAAAATGACAAGACAGAAAAATTCAATGCAAAAAAAAGAACAAGAGGCAGTACCGAAGGCTAGGGACCTAATCAATACAGACAGTGGTAATATGTCAGATTTAGAGCTCAGAATGACAATTCTCAAGGTTCTAACCAGGCTCGAAAAAGGCATGGAAGATATTAGAGAAACCCTCTCGAGACATATAAAAGCCCTTTCTGGAGAAATAAAAGAACTAAAATCTAACCAAGTTGAAATCAAAAAAGCTATTAATGAGGTGCAATCAAAAATGGAGGCTCTCACTGCTGGGATAAATGAGGCAGAAGAAAGAATTAGTGATATAGAAGACCAAATGAGAGAGAATAAAGAAGCTGAGCAAAAGAGGGACAAACAGCTACTGGACCAACGGGGAGAATTCGAGAGATAAGTGACACCAAAAGATGAAACAACATTAGAATAATTGGGATTCCAGAAGAAGAAGAAAGAGAGATGGGAGCAGAAGATATACTGGAGAGAATTATTGGGGAGAATTTCCCCAATAGGGCAAATGGAACGAGCATCAAAATTCAGGAGGTTCAGAGAACACCCCTCAAAATCAATAAGAATAGGCCCACACCCCATCACCTAATAGTAAAATTTACAAGTCTCAGTGACAAAG
>NW_026755310.1:0-1223 GCF_022355385.1 Mustela nigripes
GTCTTTTATCCATTTTGAGTTTATCTTTGTGTACGGTGTAAGAGAATGGTCGAGTTTCATTCCTCTACATATAGCTGTCCAGTTTTCCCAGCACCATTTATTGAAGAGACTGTCTTTTTTCCACTGTATATTTTTTCCTGTTTTGTCGAAGATTATTTGACCATAGAGTTGAGGGTCCATATCTGGGCTCTCTACTCTGTTCCACTGGTCTATGTGTCTGTTTTTATGCCAGTACCATGCTGTCTTAGGGATCACAGCTTTGTAGTAAAGCTTGAAATCAAGTAACATGATGCCCAAGTTTTATTTTTGTTTTTCTACATTTCCTTAGCGATTTGGGGTCTCTTCTGATTCCATACAAATTTTAGGATCATTTTCTCCAGCTCTTTGAAGAATACCGATGGAATTTTGATCTGAATAGCATTAAAAGTATAGATTGCTCTAGGCAGTATAGACATTTTCACAATGTTTATTCTGCCGATCCAAGAGCATGGAATGGCCTTCCATCTTTTTGTGTCTTCTTCAATTTCTTTCATGAGTGTTCTGTAGTTCCTCGAGTACAGATCCTTTACCTCTTTGGTTAGGTTTATTCCCAGGTCTTATGATTCTTGGTGCTATAGTAAATGGAATCGATTCTCTAATTTCCCTTTCTGTATTTTCACTTTTAGTGTATAAGAAAGCCACTGATTTCTGTATATCGACTTTGTATTCTGCCATGTTGCTGAATTGTTGTATGAGTTCTAGTAGTTTGGGGGTGGAGTCTTTTGGGTTTTCCATATAAAGAATCATGTCATCTGCGAAGAGAGAGAGTTTGACTTCTTCATTGCCAATTTGGATACCTTTTCTCTTTGTTGTCTGATTGCTGTTGCTAGGACTTCTAATACTATGTTGAACAAGAGTGGTGAGAGTGGGCATCCTTGTCATGTTCCTGATCTCAACGGGAAGGCTGCAAGCTTTTTCCCGTTGAGGATGATATTTGCTATGGGTCTTTCATAGATATATTTGATGAAGTTCAGGAATGTTCCCTCTATCCCTATAATTGGAGGCGTTTTAATCAGGAACGGATGCTGGATTTTGTCAAATGCTTTTTCTGCATCAATTGGGAGGACCATGTGGTTCTTCTCTCTTCTCTTATTAATTTGTTCTATCACTTTGATTGATTTGCGAATGTTGAACCATCCTTGTAGCCCAGGAATGAATCCCACCTGGTCATAGTGGATAATCTT
>NW_026755311.1:0-1223 GCF_022355385.1 Mustela nigripes
AAGTAGGGTTGTGGCCATTGGAGTGGGCACATACAATTCCCTTGGAGTGGGCAAGCCCAGTCGTCAGGTTTGGCTCCAGGGGCCTGAGCCTGTAGGATGTGTAGGCCAGGGCTGTTTGGACAGTTGTCTGAAAACACAAACTCGGCTTATGTTTCGGGTCATAAGTATGGCAGGACTGATCTACAGACCATGAGGAGAACTCTTCGGGATATGAAAAAAGGGCGAATGTGATTCTCTTGCTCAAATTTTTGTCCCTGGATATCGTTTCAATCATGGTCGTGAAATATCCAGGTGACTTCATGGGAAATGGACGTGTCTTACTCCCTGGGGGTTTGTCCTCGTCCAAAGAGTTTGGGGTCATTCTGTGGGATGGAAGAAGTCCGTTGTTCTGTTGTTGTTGATTGGTTTTCTTTTGAGTTCCAAACTCAGGTGTCAAACCAAATGAGGGATTCCAGAGTAGAGCCCTGGGCATGGGAGACTGGATAACCAGAAATCTGGTTAAAAATTGGGGCCTTGGGACATTTCAAGCCCATTATGACATCTAATGGTCCTGCCACTGAGAGGACGTACTAGAGGACAGGACTCACGCTGAGGATCACAATGCGTGTTTATGCCCTCGTCGCACTCAAGAATGGGCGCGGCCACAGGGTGAAAGCTGCTTTCTCCTACACTGAACGTTGGACAACATGCCAACCACAAGTTTTCATGCCATGGGTAAGGAAGAGTTCTGATTTCTGCATCACAGTCACCCCTGGGCAGTGACTGGAAATAAGGTCTAGGTTCTGAAGCCTGAAAACTGAGGTCGGGAAGAGATGATGACCTAAGGCCATGGCGGGTCTGATGTGCACATTGTGCGGTCAGCTGTCTGTGTGTTGGTCACGAGGTCCGGGCTCAGGTTGTCAGACACTGCATTAGTGCCCAGGTTAAACGATATATTTTGGGTGCATTCGAGTGCAGTATAGGTTCTTATCCGTAGAACTCTTCAGGATATGAAGAATGAACGAGTCTGAGGCGCCTGCTCAGGCTTTTGTCTCTGGATTTTTTATCAGCGAAGGAGGTGGAGTGTTGGGGAGGCCTCATGGGCCATGGACGCATCTTGCTCTCTGTGGATATGTCCCGATCACAATTGTTTTTCGACAATCTGTGGGATGGGAGGACTCTTTCAGGTTTGTTACCTCAGGTGTACCACCAAAAGAGGAATTCCAAAGCAGAGCCCTGGGGAA
>NW_026755312.1:0-1223 GCF_022355385.1 Mustela nigripes
TGAGCATTCCCACAGGGTGGAGCAACTACCCTCTGGGGATCTGCATGTAGATGTGGCAGCACAAGCTTGCCTTAATACTCCCATGGCCATCCCCCAAATGGTTTCATGGGATAAGCAGACAGTGCCTCTTGTGGAAGATGGGCATGTTCTAATGGAGCCAGGAGATGATGAACAATTTGTCAACAAGAGGCCATTACAGCGTGACAGACAGCAGATGTTACAGGTTGGTGATGAGATCCAGGAAGACAAAGAACAGAATGAACTAGGAATCTCTGAGCGAATGTCGGGCATTTTAGGATGGTGAGGGGTGCTCTGTACCTGACTGCATTTTGTAGGAACCTAAGTTCAAATTAAGTAAAACATCCTATGGCCACAGTCAATCCTTGTACACTGGTTTTGGTTTATGTTTTTTGTCAAATGATGCACATGCACATATTTGACAGAAAGACAAAGTGATCACAATCAGGTGGTGGAGGCAGAGGGGAGAAGCTGACTTGCCCGTGAGCAGGTAACCTGGACCAGAGAGAATGACATGACCCTGGAATCATGAGCTGAAGGCCACCTCTGAACTGATGGACAAACACCAAGACCCAACCTTTAACTTCTGAATACCTTCTCATTCTAGATAAGAGCGGATGCTCTGTCATTGTTCAGAAATGCAGGGGATATGGATTTTGGCTTGGGCTGGTGTTGCTTTAGCTGTCCGACCTAATTCGAGAGCTGGTATAGCTTGTCCTCTTGAAGTCAGCGACTTGGCCATGGACAAAGTACGCTCCAACGCATATTTGGGTAATGACAATTCCTCCATTTCTAGCTTTTGAAGGGAAATGACACTATGTCTTTTGGTGCCCTGCTTCTGCGGATGGTGATGGGAGTCCTCTGTGCCTCTGAATCTGGATCTCTTTTTCTGCTCCCAGATGAAAACCATTTCAGCTCTGATTTCTCAAAGACATGTTCAGCACGTTTTTTTCCCTCTCATTCCTAGTTCTCCTACAATAGGCACCTATTTCCATTCCTTGGATTCGATGGATTCCCTAAGCTCTTTGTCTTGTTTCATCACTCTTCCTTCTCTATTTGGACTTGTTCCTTATTTTCTACTCTTTTTCTTCAAGATCACTTGGATACTCTGCTTCTGCCAGCTTCCTGGACTTTTCATCCAGTCTGCTTCCAATCTTTTCATCAGGAACATTTAATTTTATATTATTTTACTTTTATCAGCTTTA
>NW_026755313.1:0-1223 GCF_022355385.1 Mustela nigripes
TTCAGTCCTTTACAGGACAGCAAGGAGGAGGAACAGGAAGCAAGGCCTATGCTCCAGAGGAAGCCCGAGGCACAAAGGAGCATCTGCCTCTTGGAAAGACAGAAGGTTGTTCCTACCTGCCCCGTGGACGGGGCTCCATGGATTCCCGATGGTCATCAATCTCCACAAGGCACCTGAAGGCATTAAGGACACTGGGCTCTTTATACCCTCCCCAACACCTTAGTGACCAGGACACACACCGGCCCTCCTCCCTGCCATCACCCTAGACCCTGGGGCCAGGGAAACCCTGGCCCTGGCAGCAAACCCAAGCAACGAAGAGAAGTTAGAGGACATCTCCCCCATGCTTTTGCCTTCTGATGAAACGGAATGTCCAATCTGCAGAAGCTGAGCATATAGACCAACACAGCATGCTACATGTCTCCTCTGAGGGAGCCAAGGGGGGCCAAGCTATCTGGGCTGGGAGGGCTCAGAACCGGACAAATGGGAAACAACCGCAGGCCCCCATGGCCCAGAGATCCTGTGCCAGCCAAAGTCAGAATGCCCTGAATGCCCTGTAGAATTTGCCTGGCTTATTGCCCTGGAGCCTTTCCAGGGGACACAGCATGACAGTTCTGGATGCACCTGTCAGTCTCAGAATGCATTCCAGAAATGAGGGGACCAAGGTGGTTCTTCCCAGAACCTTTGCACTTCTTTTTTTCCTTGTCTCTGGTTGGTGTCTATCGGCATGCCTCACTGAATACAATGTTCTCTTGCTTCTCAGGAAAAAGGTTGATATTCCCTGTCAGCGTTTTTGTGATCTTCCTTTGGCGGGTTCACTCCTCTCCATGGGAAAGGGAACTTTGAGGAAATACATCCTGGATTTTCAAGGTCAATGGGACACTCCATTGACATAATAAACCTATCTTTGTCTCTCCACTACAGTGTCTGGTCGTGATTCATTCCATTCCCTGATGGTCCGGGCATGCTTGCCCATCCTCAGTGCCTGGTGATGCTTTCTGGCCCGAGGATGGACTATGGAAGCCATCGGCATGCCCACGTGTAGTTCAGACCTTTGGCACAGAGAAACCCAAAAGGCGGCACCAACACTTCCTAGCAGTCATCCTACTCCACTGCATGGAGGGTGCCTTCTGTGCAAGCAATCCTCCAAGGGATGTAGTGGAGCGCATGTGGAAGTCGTTCCACACTCATTGTACCTGACCCCACTCTTCTCAGCAGAGGCCAAA
>NW_026755314.1:0-1223 GCF_022355385.1 Mustela nigripes
CCTCAGATATGCCAGGCACGATCCAACCTTATGGCCTTCAAGATAGCCAATTCCTTTGTCTGGAGTGACCTTATTGCTGATAGTTCTGGGCCAATTCATCACCATTCCATACCTTTGTTCAATTGTCAGCTTCATTGTAACTACCCTGATCTTCCTATTAAAATTTTTAACTCCCCATCCCCTGCCTAGCAACGTTGAATTTCCTCACCCTGATCTAATTTTTATTTTTCCCCATTGTACTCTTCATTTTTGAATACACTATGCAATTTTTATTAAGGTTTATAGCTTTTAATTCTCTCACCCATTAAAATAAAAGTTCTACAAAGCCACGTATTTCATTTACCAGTGTAGTCTGAAGTCATATCTGCCATATTATAGGTTCAGTAGACAATTGGTAAATTTCAGAAAAAAATAATGTTGAGAGTATACTGAATTTCATAAGTCATTTCAATATTTTTTTTCCAAAAATAAACTATGTAAAACGTACCTTAAATTTACTTTCGAAATATTTTATAGCACATAATGGACAAAATAAGACAAAAGAAGACAAAAAACAACAAAATAAGACAAAAGCCTTACAGAAACAATCATATAAATAACCATTTCAAACCTACTTAAAAATTGCATAATACCACACTCCTAGATCCTCTCTGAATGCTCTAAAATAACCCTATAAAGGAAATATGTTTTTAAAGGTAACAGATTTTTTGGCAAATAATTTAATAAAATAAAAGTTTCATTCATCTATGAAGATCATAAAATGTTTTTAATGAGCATGAAATTATAACTCTGAAGTGTGCTAAAATAAAACCACCTGCTAAGGTGAGAGAACAAAAATAAACATCATTTTTCCAAATATGAGGAATTTATTACCTTTGAATCAAAGCATGTGGATTTATTCAAACTGGCAATAAAGGAATATGGAAACACAATCCATAGAAAGTCATATTTTAGATTTCTAAAAGACTTCATAGTAAAGAGTATATATTTTTGAAATGCTACATAATGCTACATAATGACAAGATGACAGGTTGTGACAAATAGCATTTTAAAAGCTCTACTCATAATGGAACGGAAGGTGTCATTTCCCTATAATTTTATATGTCATTAATTTAATATATCTTGATACAACACATTACCAAACAGATGTTCATCAAAGACTAAATCATTTTTCAATTTTAATGGAACATAATAATTTGAACCTACATCTATTTATCATTTTT
>NW_026755315.1:0-1223 GCF_022355385.1 Mustela nigripes
TTTATTAAATAAAATCTTACTATAAATACAACTATCTGGTTTCATCTTGCGCTAAAACTAGTTCTGTCCTACAGTACGAAATCTTGAAACTGTCACGCATACTCTAATATTATCCTTGGTTAACCATGAATGTAATGCCAATTGCACACCCAATCAAACATCTAAAGTTACCAACTGGCTCCAGAGTTGGTGCCCTGGTTACAAAACATTAGCCAGCTGCAGGAAATATAGAGGGAAAAAAAGTTGTGCTTTGGCTACTGAGTACAATCCATGCTCAGTGTTAACGATACTATGTCAGTCCATAAATTATAATGGCTAACACTAGAACATACCCCAAAACACACTCGTAAGCAAGCCAGAATGGCAAAATGAGGTCATGGAGAAGCTTAAAGCTATTTTAGGATATATCTTGTATACCAGTATAGCTCCGTTCACACCACCTGCTCTCATTTGGAGGACTGTATATTTAAGTCTCCCAACAGCAACTGGGCTCAAACACAGTGCTGACTCTACCGTCCAGTTCAGGATAAATGCTGTCCTGTTGTTAGGTGTTGACCTTTAGATAAGATATTTAAATCCCCCTGCCAACATTCCACACCTTCTGCTTAATTGGCACAGTATAAAAGATGTGGCTGAAAGAGCATTCAACAGTGGTTAGAGTTGCTTGCATATTATCATAGTAATAGAAGCATGTGATTTATTCCTTTGGAAAAAAAAAAGAGTTGGATGATATAATCCAACATAATAAATCATTCTTGCTATGAGGATCATGATGGCATCAAGAAAGCAACTTGTACTCACATTAGGAATTTATTTTATCTTTCCACAGAACTATTCCATTCTTGCCTCTTAATGAAATCAACAACACTTATCTTAGTGTCTGGGATGAATATCTACCTTCATATATGACACTTGCCAGTGAACGCCAAAAAAGAGAAATTTATGTCCAAATTCTTTCAAAGCCACAATTCCCAAGTGTGTCAAGGTTGGTAAAACTTTGTTTTCAAAGTCATCAAAACAGACCTTAAAAATTGACTCAAAAGTCATTTTGACGCAAAGGGCAAGATTTCATTTCGTTTGGTGGCTGCATAGTATTCCATTGTGTATATATACCACATCTTCTTGATCCATTCATCTGTTGATGGACATCTAGGTCCTTTCCATAATTTGGCTATTGTGGACATTGCTGCTATAAACATTCGGGTGCACGTGCCCCTTTGGAT
>NW_026755316.1:0-1223 GCF_022355385.1 Mustela nigripes
AATATAACTAAAAGTTTTTGGTTTTAGTAGCATATAAATCAATTTAGAAAAATATATGTATTTGAATATAAGATAAAGTTTTAAATTATTTGGCAATAGTAAACTAAACTTTTTTTTGTAAATTTTTATTTTCTATAATTTCATTGAGCTCTTTTGCAATAAGAAACAAGTTACAAAAAATTAAGGTTTATTTACCACAATTCAAAATAATTAGGAATATAATCATAGAGGTTGAAGTATTTAAAATATTGAACCCAAAATATTTTATTAGGTAAATTCATGAATGCTGAGCATTCACTGTTAAAATATACTAATACTATTGATAGACTTGTAGAAGCCTAAAATCAAATATTTATTAAATATTTATATCCATATCTTCTCATGGCGTGGTAATTCATTTCTCTAGCATTAAATAATATTCCATTGTTTGCATGTACTATACTTTGACCTTTCACCTATGGAAGGATATCTTAGTTGCTTCCAAGCTTTTGTCAGTTATGAATAAAACTACTATAGACATCTTTGTGGGTATAGATTTTTCTTCTTTGGATAAATACCAGGAACTGCTACTGATGAATCATCTGGCAAGAATATGTTTAGTTTTGTAAGAAACTGCCAAGTTGTTTTCCATTCTTTATTCTCAATAGACATGGAAGAAAATACCTGTTGCTCCACATCCTCACCAACATTTCATGTTCTGTTGTCAGTGTTCTGGATTCTGGGTATGTACTGGTGTCTCTTTTTTGTTTTAATTTGCATTTTCCTGATGACATATGATGTGAAGCATCTTTTTATATGCTTATTTGCCATCTGTGCTTTGCTTTTTTCAGGATTTACCCTGGAATATCAAAACCCTTTTCTTGTGCCAGTGAAGCCTAAGAAACAGTCCTGAGGAGAGAACCAGGATCTCGAACAGATCATATTTATCCTGAATGATCCGCCCAAAATGAAAAATACATTTCTGAGGAGCCTCAAGATCTCTGAGAAGGGAAGTTTCACCAACTCTGTCATGGAGGGGCATCAATTGCGATTCTGTGTCAATTTTCGTCCTTTCCCAGCTAGTAATTCTCTACCTCAGAAAGCCCACTCTCAACCGTTTCCTCTCTCGAAGGCAGTTGCTCTTAGAGTCTGCTCATGGCACTTGGGACCTGCTGGTCGTTGGCTACTGCCCTCTGTAACTTGGGTCTACCAGCTGCGGGGCATCAAGATGAGAACATCTCTTG
>NW_026755317.1:0-1223 GCF_022355385.1 Mustela nigripes
AATAACACCTATTCTTCTGAAGCTGTTTCCAAAAACAGAAGCAGAAGCAAAGCTTCCAGACTCTTTCTATGAAGCCAGCATTACTTTGATCCCCAAACCAGGCAAAGACACCACCAAAAAGGAGAATTTCAGACCAATACCCCTGATCAATATGGATGCCAAGATTCTCTACAAGATCCTAGCTAATGGGATCCAACAGTACACTAAAAAAAATTATCCGTCATGACCAGGTGGGATTTATCCATGGGTTGCAAGGGTAGTTCAACATTCACAAATCAATCAATGTGATAGAACAAATCAATAAGAGAAGAGAGAATAACCACATGGTGCTCTCAATTGATGCAGAAAAAGCATTTGGCAAGATACAGCATCCATTCCTGATTAAAACACTTCAAAGTACAGGAATAGAGGGAATATTCCTCAACTTCATAAAATCTATCTAAGAAAAACCCACAGCGAATATCATCCTCAAAGGAGGAAAGCTGACAGCCTACCAATTGAGATCAGGAACACGACAAGGATATCCAGTCTAACCCCTGTTATTCAACGCAGTACTAAAAGTCCTAGCAACAACAATCAGATAACACAAAGAAATAAAAGGTATTCAAACTGGCAAAAAAGAAGTCAAACTGTCTGTCTTCGCATCTGTCTTCACAGATGACATGATACTTTATATAGAAAACCCAAAAGACTCCCCCTCCCAACTACTAGAAGTCATAACAGCAATATAGTAATGTGGCAGGATACAAAATTAATGTACAGAAATCAGTTGCTTTCTTATACACTAACAATGAAAATATAGAAAAGGAAATTAGAGAATTGATTCCATTTCCTATAGCACCAAGAACCATAAGATACCTTGGAATAAACGTAACCAAAGAGGTAAAGGATCTGTACTTGAGGAACTACAGAACAATCATGAAAGAAACTGAAGAAGACACAAAAAGAATGAAGAGCATTCCATACTTATGGATTGGAAGAATAAACATTGTTAAAATGTCTATACTGCCTAGAGCCATCTATACTTTCAATGCTATCCTGATTAAAATTCCACTGCAATTTTTCAAAGAGCTGGAACAAACAATCCTAAAATCTGTATGGAACCAGAAGAGACCCCGAATAGCTAAGAAAATGTTGAAAAAGAAAAACAAAACTGGGGTCATCATGTTGCCTGACTTCAAGCTTTACTACAAAGCTGTGTTCACCAAGACAGCATGGTACTG
>NW_026755318.1:0-1223 GCF_022355385.1 Mustela nigripes
TAAGGGCGAGTGTGAGGCTCTTGCTCAAGTTTTTGTCTCTGGATATCGTGTCACTCATGGTCGTGAAATTTCCCGGGTGACTTCATGGGAAAAGGACGAGTCTTACTCTCTGGGGGTTTGGCCCCGCCCAAAGAATTTGGGGTCATTCTGTGGGATGGAAGAAGTCCGTTGCTCTGTTGTTGTTGATTTGCTTTGTTTTGTTTTTCAACCTCATGTGTCCCAGCAATGAGGGATTCCAGAGTAGAACCCTGGGGAGGTGCGCCTGGACAACCAGAGATCTGGTTAAAAATTGGGGTCTAGGGACATGTCAAGCCCATTATGACATCTAATAGTCCAGTCACTGAGAGGACGTACTAGAGGAAGGACTCACGCTGAGGGTCACAATGCGTGTTTATGCCCTCGTCGCACTCAAGAATGGGCGGGGCCTCAGGGTGAATGCTGGTTTCTCCTACACTGAACGTTGGACAACATGCCAACCAGAAGGTTTCTTGCCATGGATAAGGAAGAGTTCTGCATCACAGTCACCCCTGGGCCGTGATTGGAGATAAGGTCTAGGTTCTGAAGCCTGAAAACTGAGGTATGTAAGAGATGATGACCTAAGGCCATGGCGGGTCTGATGTGCTCAGTGTGTGGTCTGCTGTCTGGGTGTTGTTCACGAGGTCCGGGCTCAGGTTGTCAGACAGTGCATTAGTGCCCAGGTTAGACTATATATTTTGGGTTCATTCGAGTGCCGTGCATGTTCTTATCTGAAGAACTCTTCACGATATGAAGAATGAGCGAGTATGAGGCACGTCCTCAGTCTTTTGTCTCTGGATTTTGTATCAGCATGGCCGTGGAATGTTGGGGAGGCCTCATGGGCCATGGACGAATCTTGCTCTCTGTGCATTTGGCCCGATCCCAGTTGTTTTTCGTCAATCTGTGGGATGGGAGGTCTCCTTTCAGGTTTGTTACCTCAGGTGTCCGACCAAAAGAGGAATTCCAAAGCATAGTCCTGGGGAAGAGTGAAGGGACAACCCGAACTATGGTTAAAAATTGGGGCCTAGGGGCATGGCAAGCCCAATATGCTGTCTCTCCATCCAGCCCTGAGAGGCCTTACCTGAGGACTGGGCTCAGGCTGAGGGTCACAATGTGTGTTTGTGACCAATGTGGCCAGCAAGCATGGGCTGGGCCTCATGGGCCACACTGGTTTCAACAACACTGAACCTAGGACAACATGCCATCCA
>NW_026755319.1:0-1223 GCF_022355385.1 Mustela nigripes
GCAGGTGCTTTAACCAAAGACATTTAGTGGTTATTGGATGGTATTTCCCAATTTTGTTTTCCAGTTTTTTGTGGAAGCTTGCTTTTAAAATCCAGCCCTAATGAAGAATTTCCTTTTCTTCTTGAAACAGTCTTTCCCTGTGGGAAATTCGGGGTGGTGGCAGAAGGGTGAAGTGGATGGCTTATTAAGCATGAGTTCAGATGGCCTGGAACAATGGGATATGATTTATGGGGGCTGGAAATAGATGCCAGGCAGAGAAAACCCTTGTGCCCCATAGTGGGGGGAGAGAGATGGATGGGTTTGTTAAGAGTGAGAGCTGCACCCTGGCCAGTCTGAGAGCAGAGAGGCTCAGGCTCTGAGGTTTATTAAAGTGTCAAATATAACCCCACTATCAAGGAAGGCAGCTTGGGCCTGTCTTCCATCTTTGTTCCCTGGTTCACTGACAGACGTCAGCGGGCCGGTGGGGTAGGAAAGGGTGGCAAACAGGACAGTGGCATTTGGATCTGTGATCAACCCTCGAATAGGAAAATCCATAGCAGAAATGGCTGTTGCTGCTAGAAGCAGATGAGGAAAGCAAAGGACTTAGGGAACAGGTTTCCTGCCTGCCTTCTGCTGCAAAAGCGTGTGTGTGTGTGTGTGTGTGTGTAGATAAGTGAATGTGTATGTGTGCATAGGTGTCTTACACATAACTATGTATTACTTGTGCTGGCTTGGGCTGGTTGGGGATTTTGGTTTTGGTTTTAAATTAGAGATCACAGGTGCTGTCTGGGAGTCCCGCTGATGCCCTAGAGTCCCTGTACTGGAGAGAGGCATCAGCACTGGGCACCCCTGAGCTTGGATCTGCATCTGGAGTGCAGTAGGGAGGCACCTGGTGCCCAGCCGAGGGGAGGAGGGCAGGGAGGCAGAGGTGTTTCTGTGGTTCAGGTTGAGACTAGTCCGCGAGCATCTCTTCTAGTCTTCCAGTCTTCCCAGATTCTTCCTTCTGTTCTGTCCACACATTTAGCTTCCTGGATCAGGCGCTCCAGAAGTGCAGCCAGCATATAGGAGTGGAGGTACCCTCTCCCTCTTCCCCTTCCCTCTCCTCCCTGGGTTCTGGTTGTGCTTGGAGATATGGGCCCCCTTGAGGTGATTTAAATACAAAGACCATGCTTGCCCGGCTGCCTCTTAAACCCTGTCTGAAGGGAGGGTCAGCCTGGAAGCTGGAGGTGTGTGCTGGGACCCCA
>NW_026755320.1:0-1223 GCF_022355385.1 Mustela nigripes
GAGAGAAGTGTCCTGGGGGAAATCGGAGGGAGAGACAAACCATGAGAGACTGTGGACTGTGAGAAACAAACTGAGGGTTTTGAAGAGGAGGGTGGCAGGTGGTTGGGTGAGCCCAGTGGTGGGTATTAAGGAGGGAATTTATTACATGAAGCACTGGGTGTAGTGCATAAACAATGAATTTTGGACCACTGAAAATAAATTAAAAGAAAAAAAAAAGACTGACTACAGACATGGACCTCAGTGTAACACAGATATGGAACTCACTGTAATACCAGCCACTTCCCACCGAAACACACAGACTATGATAATAATAAATAATAATGCAATTAAGAAAATTGCCTGCCAAATAATTTTTCCTCTTTTTATTTTTATGATTATTATTTTTATTTTATTTTTAAAGTTTTTATTTAAATTCCAGTTAGTTAAAATAAGGTTAATATTAGTTTCAGGTGTACAATATAGTGATCAACACTGCCATAAAATGGCTTAAATAAAAAAATGAAAAAACATTTTTTAAAGATTTTATTTTTAAATAAAACCTCTACACCCAATGTGGATTTCAAATGTACAACCCCAAGATCAAGATTTACATATTTTACTGACTGTCCCAGCCAGGCACCCCAACAAATAAAAATTTTATAAAATTGTTGAGTTTGTGGGAGTCTCATTTGCTCAGTCAGTTAAGTGTCTGCCTTTGGCTCAGATCATGATCTCAAGAGTCCTGGGATCGAGCCCCATATTGCTCATGCTCTCTCTCTCTCTCTCTCTCTCTGGCTTTTGCTCTTAAATAAATAAATAAAATATTTTTTTTTAAATTGTTGAATTTGTTTAACTAGTTTTAAAATAGTAGACAGAGATGAAGATAAAGTATGATGTCATGGCAGGGAAAAATACAACTTACATGTTTTAAAAATAAAATGTGCAATGCAAGTTACATCACTTCTTTTATCACCACACTGGGACTTTCCCTACTGAGTTGTTGTAATGTAAGGACCTATTTTATATTTTTATATTTTAGCAAGAAGCTTTCATTGAGGTTGACCCTTAAACTGTCCTTGCTCCCCTTCCCCCAGGGGATTCACTTAAAAACAAGTCCTGGAAATCAGCTCCAGGTAACAAAGCCCATATACAAGGGTGGGTCAGGCCAGGTGGAGACATCAATCAGCGGGAGTGGGGGGAGGTGTTTGCATGTTGTCTCCCTAGATACTAAGGAGTATGCCCTA
>NW_026755321.1:0-1223 GCF_022355385.1 Mustela nigripes
CTTCTGTAATTTTGACTTGATCTTTATGTCTGATAATGAAATTTGCTTTAAAATCACTTTTCATTATCTTGATATAACCACCAAAGTTATAGTGTGATTAGTGTTAATATAGCATATTTTTTCTTTTACTTTTTAAAGCACTTCTATATTTAATCCTGACAAAGAAACAAAACAGCTTTTTAACTCTGGAGGCATCTTTCTAAATTATCTTTTTTTTTTTTTTTTTAAATGAAGCAGTAGCAAATTTTGTTAAGGGACCTAAACTGAAAGTAGGCTTAGAAATATATATATTTATTTATTTAGTAAAAGATTTTATTTTGTTTATTGAAAGCAAGAGAGAGAGAGAGAGAGAGAAAGCACACAAGCAAGGGGAATCACGTACAAAGGGAGAGGAAGAAGCAAGCTCCTTGGGGTGCAAGTAGTCCCATGCAGGGCTGGATCCCTGTACACTGGAATCATGACCTCAGCCAAAGGCAAACATCTGCTTAAAGAACTGAGTCATCCAGGCACCCTTAGAAAATTTAAAAAAAAAATGTCCTTTTAAAAACATTTTCTTTCTTTCTTTTTTTAAAATATTTTATTTATTTGACAGAGAGAGAGACAGGAAGAGGAACTATAAGCAGGGCAGAGGGAAAAGGAGAAGCAGGTTTCCCACTGAGCAGAGAGCCTGACGTGGGGCTCCATCCCAGGACGCTGGGATCATGACCTGTAAAGAAGGGACACTTATGGAGGAAGCCACCCAGACACCAGTTTTCTTTGTTTTTAATATATGGCAACTGATGCTTCCCAGCCACGAGGAGCATATTACCCATTGATTAAATCTTTGATAACAACCTATTTAAAAAGGTGTGTAAATATATACTTACTCAGATTTATACACTTTGTGTTTTCTTCATAGTTTGGGGCTGGACCCCATGGTCACAACACTGCTTCCAGTCTTTGCCTTCCCATCTTTTGCTACCAGGTATTTGGCCTGCAAAGCAAATTAGTATCAAAATTAATAAGCCCTTGGCACCATATCTCTGGAGGAGGGGTTGCTCTTAGCCAAGGCCCAGAGCAGTTGACCTCCCCTCACTAGTGCTATAGCCCCAAGGACTAGGTCCCCGCCACCAGAACTCAGTCTTACATGTTATGCTAAGCAGACAAAACCCAAACAGGAAAGCTCTGACAGCTTTTACTGGCATGCCTCATCTCCAACTCCCTCGACGTCCAGGCAGTACCAG
>NW_026755322.1:0-1223 GCF_022355385.1 Mustela nigripes
TACTGATTTTGAGGGGCGTTCTCTGAACCTCCTGAATTTTGATGCTCGTTCCCTTTGCCATATTGGGGAAATTCTCCCCAATAATTTTCTCCAGTATACCTTCTGCTCCCCTCTCTCTTACTTCTTCTTCTGGAATCCCAATTATTCTAATGTTGTTTCGTCTTATAGTGTCACTTATCTCTCGAATTCTCCCCTCGTGGTTCAGTAGCTGTTTGTCCTTCTTTTGCTCAGCTTCTTTATTCTCTGTCATTTGGTCTTCTGTGATTGAAGGGTGCCTGGGAAGCTCAGTTGGTTAGGCATCTGCCTTCAGCTCTGGTCATGATTCCAGCATCCTGGGATTGAGTCAACAGGGAGTCTGCTTATCCCTTTCCCTTTGTATCTTATGGTTTTGGGTGCAATTGTAAATGGGATTGACTCCTTAATTTCTCTTTCTTCTGCCTTGTTGTTGGTGTAGAGAAATGCAACTGATTTCTGTGCATTGATTTTATATCCTGACACTTTACTGAATTCCTGTACAAGTTCTAGCAGTTTTGGAGTGGAGTCTTTTGGGTTTTCCACATATAGTATCATATCATCTGTGAAGAGTGATAATTTGACTTCTTCTTTGCCGATTTGGATGCCTTGATTAGACTTTGGATGCCTTGAAAAGACTTGATTAGTCCATTCATAAAGATGACACCCAATGGGTACATAGGATAAGGTGCCCAATCTTATTTAGTAATCAGGATAATTTAAAATGAAACCACGAAAGGATATTCTCTTAATAACCATGTGATATTTTGATTTGTAATAAGAAATATACATTTGGTCTTCATCCCTGTTCCTTCTATATCACTAATTCTTTCTTCTGCCTCATTTATCCTAGCAGTGAGAGCCTCCATTTTTGATTGAACCTCATTAATAGCTTTTTTGATTTCAACTTGGTTAGATTTTAGTTCTTTTATTTCTCCAGAAAGGGCTTTTATAGTCTCCCGAGAGGGTTTCTCTAATATCTTCCATGCCTTTTTCGAGCCCGGCTAGAACCTTGAGAATTGTCATTCTGAACTCTAGATCTGACATATTACCAGTGTCTGTATTGATTAGGTCCCTAGCCTTCGGTACTGCCTCTTGTTCTTTTTTTTTGTGGTGAATTTTTCCGTCTTGTCATTTTGTCCAGATAAGAGTATATGAAGGAGCAAGTAAAATACTAAAAGGGTGGCAACAACCCCAGGAAAATATGCTTC
>NW_026755323.1:0-1223 GCF_022355385.1 Mustela nigripes
TCTGCATCACAGTCACCCCTGGGCAGTGATTGGAGATAAGGTCTAGGTTCTGAAGCCAGACAACTGATGTAGGGAAGAGATGATGACCTAAAGCCATGACGGGTCTGATGTGTTCAGTGTGCGGTCAGCTGTCTGGGTGTTGGTCACGAGTTCCGGGCTCAGGTTGTCAGACAGTGCATTAGTGCCCAGGTTAGACTATATATTTTGGGTGCATTCGAGTGCCGTGTAGGTTCTTATCTGAAGAACTCTTCAGGATATGAATAATAAGCGAGTCTGAGGCGCGTGCTCAGGCTTTTGTCTCTGGATTTTGTATCAGAAATGGCCGTGGAATGATGGGGAGGCATCATGGGCCATGGACAAATCTTGCTCTCTGTGGATTTGGCCCGATCCCAATTATTTTTGTCAATCTGTGGGATGGGAGGACTCCTTTCAGGTTTGTTACCTCAGGTGTCCCACCAAAAGAGGAATTCCAAAGCAGAGCCCTGGGGAAGAGTGAAGGGACAACCCGAACTATGGTTAAAAATTGAGGCCTCGGGGCATGGCAAGCCCAATATGCTGTCTCTCCATCCAGCCATTGAGAGGCCTTACCTGAGGACTGGGAACAGGCTGAGGGTCACAATGTGTGTTTGTGACCAATGTGGCCCGCAAGCATGGGCGGGGCCTCATGGGCCACACTGGTTTCAAGTACACTGAACGTTGGACAACATGCCAACCACAAGGTTTCTTGCCATGGGGAAAGAGTTCTGATATCTGCATCATTTTCAAACCCGGGCTGTGATTGATGATAATGTCTAGGTTCTGAAGCCTGAATACCGAGGTTGAGAAGAGATGACGACCTACGGCCATGGCGGGCCCGATGTGTTCAGTGTGCGGCCAGCTGTCTGGGTGGGGCCAGGAGGTCCAGGCTCAGGCTGTGTCAGAAAGGGCATTAGTGCCCAGGTCCGCCTATATTTTTGGGGTACAGCCGAATGGTGTGCCCTGTTGATCCTCATTTGGGGTTTCTGGGTAGCCCCAGAGGGCAATGTTTTTCTTCTGGAGGGCAGGCAGAGTGCTGCATTGTAGTTCTGGATTGCCAAACTGGAGGGCTTGTGGGCCAGTAGTCTGAGGACGGAAGTCTGATAACCCAATCAAGGCCTCGGTTTCTGGGTGAGGATATGGCAGGCACAATCTACAGACCTGAATCGAGATCTCGTGCATCTGAAGTCAGGGTGAGGATCAGACAA
>NW_026755324.1:0-1223 GCF_022355385.1 Mustela nigripes
GCTGTCACCTTGCAAGGACAGAAATATGCACTGGTTATTATGGGATCAGAAGGAAGAGTCACAGAAACCTGATTTAGGGGAAGAGGATGAAAAAAATATCGGGGAAGAATGATTGAACTCTGCATTAGAAACTATTGATACACTTTACGTTAACTAATTGAATTTAAATAAAAGAAGTTTAAAAAGAAAAAAAAATCAGGGAAGACGAGTAACCGTCCTTTATTTTCCATATTTTGATACTTTGACCATCATGAGTGCTTGCTGAAGCTGGAAGGACTGCCCCTCCAGGATTGGTCAGCTCCTAGAGAGAGTTACCCCTCAGCTGGGAGTGAGGTTTTTAAATGCAAAGCAATGAATCTAGAGTCTGAATTCCTGACCACCTTCTCTGTGGAACTGTTACTCAGCGTCCGAATCACCCCAGGGCCAAGTACCAGACAACCAGGGACAGCCGTTATACCCCAGCTCCTGCTGAAAGTGTCCAAATCAGCCAGTCCCAACCTACCATCCCTACTTCCCCCATTTTTCTTACAGAAACCACAATAAAGGCTCTTATCCTCAGTCCCATCCTGACGGAACTCGGTGCTCCCCTTTGTCCTCCCCCACCCCTCCCTGGTAGCTCCGCCAGCCCCCTCCTTCTGGGATCTGTGAGTAACCAATTGTCTTTTCAATGGCAGTGATCTCCTGGTCTGTTGGCCTTACTATCCCTAAATGACAATAAAACCCCTAAGTCCAAACAAAGACTTCCTGGAGGAGATGATGTATGAGGTGTACGATGTGTGAAGAATGTCTGGAAGTATTATCTTTGTATAACAAGCCAGAAAATAGGGTTTTAGGCACAGAGAGCAGCAGGTGTGGCCAGATGCAGGTAAGAGAAAGCCAAAGCCATCCACGAATTCACAGGGGTTCACTGTGGTTCAAGCACAGAACCTGCGGAAGGAGCAGGGCAAAGTGGAATCGAAGAGATCATGTAAATGGTGGAAACTGTGGGCTATGTGTTGTGCCTGACCGCTGTACTTTCTCATCTTCCTCTTTCTGGGTACACAACGCCGTTCACTCTGGATAATTTCCCCTGTGCTTCACAATATGAAGCTTCCTCAAAGAGGAAAATAGAGTTACCCTAGGACCCAGCAATCCCACTACTGGGTATTTACCTAAAGATACAAATGTAGTGATCCAAAGGGGCATGTGAACCTGAATGTTTACAGCAGCAATGTCCACAATAG
>NW_026755325.1:0-562 GCF_022355385.1 Mustela nigripes
GGCAAGAAACCATGTGGTTGGCATGTTGTCCAACGTTCAGTGTAGGAGAAACCAGCAATCACCCTGACGCCCCGCCCATTCTTCTGTGCGACGAGGGCATAAACACGCATTGTTACCCTCAGTGTGAGTCCTGTCCTCTAGTACGTCCTCTCAGTGGCTGGACCATTAGATGTCATAATGGGCTTGACAAGTCCCTAGGCCCCAATTTTTAACCATATTCCTGGTTGTACAGTCGCCCCTCCCAGGGCTCTACTCTGGAATCCCTCACTTGCTGGGACACCTGAGGTTGAAAAACAAAACAAAACAAATCAATAACAACAGAACAACGGACTTCTTCCATCCCACAGATTGACCCCAATCTCTTTGGACGGGGCCAAACCCCCAGAGAGTAAGACTCGTCCATTTCCCATGAAGTCACCCGGAAGTTTAACGACCATGAGTGACACGATAACCAGAGATAAAAACTTGAGCAAGAGCCTCACACTCGCCCTATTTTCATATCCCGAAGTGTTCTCCTCATGGTCTGTAGATCAGTCCTGCCAAACCTATGACCCGAAACATA
>NW_026755325.1:662-1223 GCF_022355385.1 Mustela nigripes
CGACATGTCCCTAGGCCCCAATTTTTAACCAGATTTCTGGTTGTCCAGTCGCCCCTCCCAGGGCTCTACTCTGGAATCCCTCACTTGCTGGGACACCTGAGGTTGAAAAACAAAACAAAACAAATCAATAACAACAGAACAACGGACTTCTTCCATCCCACAGATTGACCCCAATCTCTTTGGACGGGGAGAAACCCCCAGAGAGTAAGACTCGTCCATTTCCCATGAAGTGACCCGGAAGTTTAACGACCATGAGTGACACGATAACCAGAGATAAAAACTTGAGCAAGAGCCTCACACTCGCCCTATTTTCATATCCCGAAGTGTTCTCCTCATGGTCTGTAGATCAGTCCTGCCAAACCTATGACCCGAAACATAAGCCGAGTTTGTGTTTTCAAACAACTGTCCAAACAGCCCTGGCCTACACACCCTACAGGCTCAGGCCCCCGGAGCCAAACCTGACGACTGTGCTTGCCCTCTCCAAGGGAATTGTATGTGCCCATTCCAATGGCCACAACCCTACTAATAGGATAAACCTCCAAAGTCCTAGAGGCCATCCCA
>NW_026755326.1:0-1223 GCF_022355385.1 Mustela nigripes
GATAAAAGCCTTTTGTAGATTAGTAACTTGATACAAAACAGAAAAGTTATGTAACACTCAATTGTTATACTATCTATGTTTCCATCTTGCATTGTAATAACACCCATCTTAACTCTATTTAAGACAAATCATTGCCAGTTGGCTTTCTGGCATTGATGGCATGATATGAAATCTAGTATAACTAAAAGTTTTTGGTTTTAGTAGCATATAAATCAATTTAGAAAAATATATGTATTTGAATATAAGATAAAGTTTTAAATTATTTGGCAATTGTAAACTAAACTTTTTTTTGTAAATTTTTATTTTCTAAAATCTCATTGAGCTCTTTTGTAATAAGAAACAAGTTACAAAAAATTGATTTATTTACCCCAATTCAAAATTATTAGGAATATAATCATAGAGGTTGAAGTATTTAAAATATTGAACCCAAAATATTTTATTAGGTAAATTCATGAATGCTGACCATTCACTGTTAAAATATACTAATACTATTGATAGACTGATAGAAGACTAAAATCAAATATTTATTAAATATTTATATCCATATTTTTTCATGGCTTGATAATTCATTTCTCTAGCATTAAATAATATTCCATTGTTTGCATGTACTACACTTTATTTGACCTTTCACCTATGGAAGGATATCTTGGTTGCTTCCAAGCTTTTGTCAGTTATGAATAAAACTACTATAGACATCTTTGTGGGTATAATTTTCATCTTCTTTCGATAAATACCAAGAACTGCTACTGCTGAATCATCTGGCAAGAATATTTTTAGTTTTGGAAGAAACTGCCAAGTTGTTTTCTATTCTTTACTCTCAATAGATATAGAAGAACATTCCTGTTGCTCTACATCCTCACCAACATTTAGTGTTCTGTTGTCAGTGTTCTGGATTCTGGGTATGTATTGGTGTCTCTTTTTTGTTTTAATTTGCATTTTCCTGATGATTTATGATGTGAAGCATGTTTTTATATGCTTATTTGCCATCTGTAATATTTTCTTTTGTGAGGTATCTGCTAAGGTTTTTGGCTCATTTTTAATTAGGTTTTTTTCCCCCATTGTTGAGTTTTAAGGGGTCTTTGTGTATTTTTGATTAACAGTCCTTTGCCAGATGTGTATTTTGCAAATTTTTCTCATAGTCTGTGCTTTGCCTTTTCATTCTCTTGGCATTGTGTGTCACAGAGTAGACATTTTTAAATTCAGTGCTTGTGCTTTTGTAGCTA
>NW_026755327.1:0-1223 GCF_022355385.1 Mustela nigripes
TTTCTGTCGCCTGAAAACCAGGTTGGAAAGAGATGGCAACCTAAGGCCATGGCGGTTCAGATGTTCTCAGTGTACGGCAAGCTGTCTGGGTGTCAGTTGGGAATTCAGGCCTCATGTTGTGTCAGACAGGGCATTAGTGCACAGGCTAGACTATATAATTGGTGTACAGTTGAGTGGCATGCAGGTTTATCCTCATTTGAGGTTTCTGGGTAGACCCATAGGGCAACGTTTTTCTTCTAGAGGGCAGGCAGAGTGCAGCACTGTGTCATCGGAAATCCCAAAATGGAGGGTGTGTGGTCCCGGAGAGTGAGGACGGAAGTTTGAGAACACTAGCTATGCTTAGGGTTTGGGGTGAGGGCACAGCAGGTGCACTCTGAAGTGCTTAATCAAGATCTCGTGCATCTGAAGTCTAGGTGAAGATCATCCGTTGGCTCAGGTTGGAGTTTCTTTCCATGATCCTACTTCATGAAGATTGGGGGCATCATGTGACCTTGGAAGCTTTCCATGATATGAGATGTGAGGTGGTCCATAAACAAGGAATCCTGTGGGACAGTCTACACCTGTTGGATGGCTCAAGGATGTCCCATAAGGAACGACGCAAGAGCAGGGTTCTAAGTGTTCTAAGGTTCTCTAAGGAGAGATGCCTGGAAACCAAAGCAATAGATCCGATAGGTGCCTATGGGCCCGTTCATTCCTTTTTACCTCTGGGGACATCAGTCTATGAGTCTGAGTGGCGGTAGGAGCTCAGATGGGCCCAGATTGCCCCTGTTTGTCCTGGGAAGCCACAAATATTGGGATGGCCTCAGGGACTTTGGAGTTTTATCCTATTACTAGGGTTGTGGCCATTGGAATGGGCACATACAATTCCCTTGGAGAGGGCAAGCCCAGGTTTCATGTTTGGCTCCAGGGGCCTGAGCCTGTAGGGTGTGTAGGCCTGAAAACCGACGTTGAGAAGAGATGACGAACTAAGGCCATGACGAGTCCGATGTTCTATGTGTGCGGCCAGGTGTTTGGGTGGGACCTAGAGGTCCAGGCTCAGGGTGTGCCACAAAGGGCTTTAGTGCCCAGGTCAGCCTATATATTGGGGGTACAACCGAATGACGTGCAGGTTGATGCTCATTTGGGTTTTCTGGGTAGCCCCAGAGGGCAATGTTTTTCTTCTGGAGGGCAGGCAGAGTGCTGCATTGTAGTTCTGGTTTGCCAAACTGGAGAGCTTGTGGGCC
>NW_026755328.1:0-1223 GCF_022355385.1 Mustela nigripes
TGGAATGCGAGGCGGGCTTCCCAGGCATCCATCTTCGAACGATGGTCTGGACTCATCCATATGGGATGTCCTGGAGCGGTCCAACAGGTCTCAATTGTCCCACAGAAGGAATCCTGGGAGGGGGCATCCCACCACTCCCAATGTGGGAAAACTTCCACGCTCTCGAGAATCCGCTCCCTTCATGAAGGGGCCGTTATGAACAGAAAATCCAAGCTGAGCCAATGTCTGATCCTCGCTCTGACTTCAGATGCATAAGATATTGCTTCAGTTTTTCAGGGGGTACATGGCATGCCCTCGCCCTGAAACCCAAGTCTAGCTTTTGTTCTCAGACTTCCATACTCACACTCCTGTCCCCGAAGCCCACAACTTTGGCAATTCCAGATCATCATTGCAGCACACTGCCTACCCTCTAGAAAAAATATATTGCATAATGAGCTGCCCGGGCACATTAAATGACAATAATCCTACACGGCACTCGAATGTACCCAAATTATATAGTCTAACCTGGGCAGTAATGCACTGTCTGACACACCTGAGCCGGGACCTCCTGAGCAACACCCAGACAGCTGACCGCACACTGAGCACATCAGACCCGCCATGGTCTTAGGTCATCATCTCTTCCCTACCTCAGTTTTCAGGCTTCAGAACCTAGACCTTATCTCCAATCACTGCCCAGCGGTGACTGTGATGCAGATATCAGAAGACCTGCTTACCCATGGCAAGAAACCTTGTGATTGCCATGATGTCCTACGTTCAGTATAGGAGAAATCAGCATTCACCCTGAGGTCCCGCCCAATCTTGAGTGCGACGAGGGCATAAACACGCATTGTTACCCTCAGCGTGATTCCTGTCCTCTAGTAAGTCCTCTCAGTAGATGGACCATTAGATGTCATAATGGGCTTGACATGTCCCTAGGCCACAATTTTTTACCAGATTACTGGTTGTACAGTAACCACTCCCCAGGGCTCTAATCTGGAATCCCTCATTTGGTGGGACACCTCAGGTTGAAAAACAAAACAAAACGAATCAACAACAACAAAAAAAACGGACTTCTTCCATCCCACAGAATGACCCCAAACTCTTTGGACGGGGCCAAACCACCAATAATTAAGACTCGTTCATTTCCCAAAAACACCCGGGAACTTTCACGACCATGAGTAACACGATATCCAGAGACAAAAACTTGAACAAGAGCCTCACACTCGCCCTTTTTTCATATCCCG
>NW_026755329.1:0-1223 GCF_022355385.1 Mustela nigripes
ATGTATACTGAGTATATAATAAATTATAACACTTGTGCAAAAATTGAGTATGAACTAAACCTTGAAACATTTTCATCTTTTATCTGCTGCAGATAAAGGAAGATGAAAATGTTTTGAGGTTTAGTTCATATTCAATTGGCATTATTACTTTTTGGTGTACAATGTAGTGATTTCACAATTAAAAACTTTATAAAGTGCTCACCATAACAAACATAGTTATCTGCCATCATTGAAAGTTATTACAGTATTATTGACTATATTCCCTATGCTGTACTTTGCATCCCCATGACTTATTTTATAATTACAAGTTTGCATTTCTTACCCCTTTACCGATTTCACCCAGCGCCCTTCCCCTCTGGCAACCACCAGTTCTCTACATTTGAGTCAGTTTCTGAATTTTTTTGTTGTTGGTTCACTTGTTCATTAGATTCCACATTTAAATGAAATCATGGTATTTGCCTTTCTCTTACTACACATAGAATAGTATTCCTAATGCCCATCCATGTTATAAAAATGGCAAGATTTCATTCTTAAGGTTAATATTTTATTATATATTATATATATTATATATACATACATATATACACACTACACTTTTTTTCATTTTTTATTCATTTTTTATAAACATATATTTTTATCCCCAGGGGTACAGGTCTGTGAATAGCCAGGTTTACAAACTTCACAGTACTCACCCTCCCCAACATCCATAACCCCACCCCTCTTCTCTCAACCCCCTCCCCCCAGCAACCCTCAGTTTGTTTTGTGAGATTAAGAGTCACTTACGGTTTGTCTCCCTCCTAATCTCATCTTGTTTCATTTATTCTTCTTGTACCCCCTTAACCCCCCATGTTGCATCTCCACTTCCTCATATCAGGAAGATTCATATGATAGTTGTCTTTCTCTGATTTATTTCGCTAAGCATGATACACTCTAGTTCCATCCACGGCGTTGCAAATGGCAAGATTTCATTTCTTTTGATGGCTGTATAATATTCCATTGTGTATATATACCACATCTTCTTGTTCCATTCATCTGTTGATGGACATCTAGGTCCTTTCCATAGTTTGGCTATTGTAGACATTGCTGCTATAAACATGTGGGTGCATGTGCCCCTTCGGATCATTACATTTGTATCTTTAGGGTAAATTCCCAGTAGTGCAATTGCTGGGTCGTAGGATAGTTCTATTTTCAACATTTTGAGGAACCTCCATGCTGTTTTCCAG
>NW_026755330.1:0-1223 GCF_022355385.1 Mustela nigripes
TCCTGGTGGTCTCTTCAGAAGGGGTCTTCTCTAGCTGTTCTAGCAGGAGATGGGCACTTCCCCTCTACCCCTGTTGCCAAACAAACCTTACCTATCATGTAGTGTCAGGTCGGCCTGGACTTTTATGTGTTATACTCTTCTGAGTGGTTAGTTTTTCATAGATACTGTGCTTTGCTTCTGCCAGGATTTACCCTGGACTAACAAAACCCTTTTCTTGTGCCAGTGAAGCCTAATAAACAGTCCTAATGAGAGAACCAGTAAATCGAATAGATCATATTTATCCTGAATGTTCCATCCAAAATGAAAAATACATTTCTGTGGAGCCTCAAGATCTCTGAGAAGGGAAGTTTCACCAACTCTGTCATGTAGGGACATCAATTCTGATTAGGTGTCAATTTTCCTACTTTCCCAGCTAGTAGTTCTCTACCTCAGAAAGCCCACTCTCAAGCGTTTCCTCTCTCAATGGCAGTTGTTCGTAGAGTCTGCACATGGCACTTGGGGCCTGATGGTCGTTGGCTACTGCCCTCTGTACCTTGGGTCTAACAGCTGCGGGGCATCAAGATGAGAACTTCTCTTGTTCTAAGACTTAATATAGTTTGGGGCACATGGTAAGCAATAATCTATTTTTTAGTTGATCCAAGTGTTCGACCTTTCTTAATTATTCTAGTACCACAATTTACTTGTCTAAGATTTGTCCTCCACCCATTTTAATATCTCTTACGGTGGCACTCACCTTGCACTTGATGACATATCCTACTTTAACTGACAGCATTTCTCTCTTAGTCGATCATAAACTGTAGTGCATCTTACCCTTGATGAAAGCTAGGATGCAATTAAATATTCTATTATGGTTACTATTCTGATATTTGAAATCCTCCGGTAGCTCCCTGTGCCCCCACAGTGTAGTACCTCACCTCCTCGGCATAGTATACAAACCATCTCACTCACCCCCAGTGTTAACCCCGGGGCTCAGCCTCCATCCCCAGTTGATGCCGCCAGATCAGCTGTCCGTTGTCATGAATTGCTGTAATTTCCTGAATGCACTGTGCTGTCCTGGCACTTTGAAACTTGACACACTCATCCTCATTCTTCGCTTTGCCCTTGTCTATCACCTCCCCTGAAAATCTGTTCCTAAGTGGCTTTTCCCAGCTCCAACCTACCCTTGGCAGTTTTTTATCTCCCTGTGGTAAAGCCTGTCACACTGCACCATGGACATGCCCGTT
>NW_026755331.1:0-1223 GCF_022355385.1 Mustela nigripes
GAACCCCCAATGAGGATCAACCTGCACGCCATTCGGCTGTACCCCAAATATATAGGCTGACTAATGCCCATTCTGACACAGCCTGAGCCTGGACCTCCTGGCCCCACCCAGACAGCTGGCCGCACACTGAGCCCATTGGACCCGCTATGGCCTTAGGTTGTCATCTCTACTCAACCTCGGTTGTCAGGCTTCAGAACCTACACCTTATCTCCAATCACGGCCCGGGATTGAAAATGATGCAGACATCAGAAGTCTTTCCCCATGGCAAGAAACCTTGTGGTTGGCATGTTGTCTAAGGTTCAGTGTCCTTGAAACCACTGTGGCCCACAAGGCCCCGCCCATGCTTGCGGGCCACAATGGTCACAAACACACATTGTGACAATCAGCCTGTGCCCAGTCCTCAGGTAAGGCCTCTCAGTGGCTGGATGGAGAGACAGCATATTGGGCTTGCCAGCCCCTAGGTCCCAATTTTTAACCATAGTTCGTGTTGTCCATTAACACTTTCCCAGATCTCTGCGTTGGAATTCCTCTTTTGGTGGGACACCTGAGGTAACAAACCTGAAAGGAGTCCTCCCATCCCACAGATTGACGAAAAACAATTGGGATCGGGCCAAATCCACAGACAGCAAGATTTGTCCATGGCCCATGAGGCCTCCCCGACATTCCATGGCCATCGCTGATACAAAATCCACATTCAAAAGCCTGAGCACGCCCCTCAGACTCGCTCATTCTACGTATCCTGAAGAGTTCTTCAGATCAGAACCTACACGGCACTCGAAGGCACACAAAATATATAGTCTAACCTGGGCACTAATGTACTGTCTGACAACCTGAGCCCGGACCTCGTGACCAACACCCAGACAGCTGACCGCACACTGAGCACATCAGACCCGCTATGGCCGTAGGTCATCCTCTCTTCCCTACCTCAGTTTTCAGGCTTCAGAACCTAGACCTTAACTCCAATCACTGCCCACGGGTCACTGTGATGCAGAAATCAGAACTCTTCCTTACCCTTTGCCTGAACCTTGTGGTTGGCATGTTGTCCAACGTTCAGTGTAGGAGAAACCAGCATTCACACTGAGGCCCCAGCCATGCTTGAGTGCGACGAGGGCATAAACACGCATTGTGACCCTCAGCGTGAAACCTGTCCTCTAGTACGTCCTCTCAGTGGCTGGACCATTAGATGTCATAATGGGCTTGACATGTCCCTAGGCCCCAATTTT
>NW_026755332.1:0-1223 GCF_022355385.1 Mustela nigripes
CTCATGATTCACCTCCCCTTCCAATTTACCCCAACCCCCTTCTCTCTAACTCCCCATGTCCTCCATGCTTTTTGTCATGCTCCACAAATAAGTGAAACCATATGATAATTGACTCTCTCTGCTTGACTTATTTCACTCAGCATAATCTCTTCCAGTCCCATCCATGTTGCTACAAAAGTTGGGTATTTGCTTCTGTTTTTAAAAGAACAAGAGTCATGTTATCTTAAAGCAGGGGTACTCAGGATTTTTTTTTGGTTTAGTTCCCAGGTTCCTTCACATTCTGAATGCCTTTTAAGGGCCCTAATGAACTTCTATTTGTGTGGATTCTAACTATCAATTTTTACCATATTGGAAATTAAAATTGATAATCTTACTCTTTTTTAATTGTTGATTTGAAAATAACACATTTTATGTTTATAACGTGTTGGTTTTGTCAGGAAATGAATTCTGATTTCACAGGTGCACTGAGAGCAGACATGAGTATGGGAATATAAAAGAGCATAATGAAAGACAAAACTTGGAAAGAGAATCTGTTTGCCTTGGCTTGTGGTTCAAAAACTTGTGAGGCATGTTAACATCCTAGCAAGTTCTGTTCCATTATGGTGAGCTTGTTTGCCTACAGCATGAATGGTGCCCAGTTTTCTGCCCACTAGGGCATATTACCACACACTTAGAAGCTTCCAGCAACAAACACCGACTTACTGTCTCATAGTCCATAGGCCAGAAGTCGAGTCACAGAATGGCTCATCCAGGCTTCAGCTTCTATTCTCCCAGACTGAAATCAAGGTGCCGGCAGGACAGCATTACTTTGTGGAGAACCTGAGGGAGAAGTAGCTTTTAAGGTTATTCTTTTAAAGAATGTATTTATTTATTTTTGAGAGAGAGGGAGTAAGAACACGTGTGTGCACACATGCATGAGTTGGGTTAGGGGGCTCTGGGAGAAGCAGGCTCCCCTCTGAGAAGGGAGCCCGATGCAGGATTTGATCCCAGGACCCCGGGATCATGACCAGAGCTGAAGGCAGACCCATTTAAGCTTATTATTAATTCAAATATTGGCCAAAATCATGCCTTGTGGTTGTAAAACTGAGTTCTCTGAAAGTTCTCTTCCTCTCTGGAAATCAACTGGATATTGTTCTCAGCACCTGAAGTTCTTCAGACAGAAGGAAAATCATATGGGTCAGAAACTCAGATCTACATGAAGAAAGAAAGAGCACCAGAGAATG
>NW_026755333.1:0-1222 GCF_022355385.1 Mustela nigripes
TTTTAGCATGGAATATGAGACTCTCATGCTCCATGCTTCATCACATCCACAAAACAACCCTGCATAATAAGTATTATCATCACCATTTCATGGGTGAAAAAACTGAGGCTAACACATTTAAATAACTGGTTTATGATTACATGGCTAGTAAAGATGCATCACACTAATTTAGGCTTTATGATTTCAGAATTGTACTCTTTCCACTGCACATTCTATTACTCTGTAAATACTTGGTCTGTTTTCATTTAGTTCTTTAATTTTATTCATGTGGTGATGGCTTAAAGCTTCATTTAAAGGAAGCTTAAAAAATTCATTTAACCAAAAGCTCCCAAGAATTAAAAATGTCATGGATCTAATGTAGACATGGATATCATTAATTAATGGGTAACTGTATATTTTCCACTCTAGTGAGATAACAATCAGAGTATTTTTCTAAGTTTTAGTCTCTCAGTGTTCAGAAGGACTTTGTTAAAATAGAAATATTTAGACAAAGGTGATCAAAAGTCTGGATCAGATCACCTTAAGATAAATATTAGGAAACTGAGGAAACAAATGGAGATTTGAACACTGAGCTATGATATAATGAATGGTTTCAAGTATTTAGTAGAGTATAGAAAAGCCCTTTAAAGCCTGGTCTTAGCCTCGCATTGCAGCTTCTGGGATATCTGTCTATCTATCATCTATCTATCTAGATATAAATTTGAAAACTTTTTTTAACTTAAAGATTTTGAGAAATAGAACATAATCAGCACCATAGAAGATCTGTTGATGATAACAACCTAGCCCCCACCTCCCAGTGTGTTAATATTCTCTCTTATTTAATGTAACATTGTGCAAATAGACCACTACTGACCTGCCATTATGAATGAAATAGCTATAATCATCTGGTTGCATATCCTGGTGAAAATATTCATTTAGTTCCATGTTGTATTTCTAGGAATGGACCAAATTTTTATTTTTATTTTTAAGTTTTCTGAATATTGTCCAAATTACCTCAAATGTTTTTATTATGGGCACTTTCATTCTTTCACATTCTTGCAAGACAATTTTATTGTTGCCCAATATGGTAAGTGTGTAATAGTATGTCATTTTAGGTTTTAATTTATTTTTAATTTAATTTTTTTTAACTGATGGACACTGATGGCCTTTGTGAATAATACTACAATGAACATGGGAATGCATACATTAATTCACTATTCTGTTTTAATGTTTTTAGGAAATT
>NW_026755334.1:0-1222 GCF_022355385.1 Mustela nigripes
CAACTGATATGAGAAGACTGATGCATTTGAAACCAAAGAAAAGAATAATTAAGTGAAATGAGATAAAGAAACAATGCAGAAGTACTGCATCAGAACAAAATAATAATATATATCAGAATATTTCAATCATAGAGAAAATATGTAACTGTGATTATTTCTATATATTAAAAATTATTAAGTGTTTTAATGAGCTAAGAATTTTTGAAGAATATTACATATAAACATTGGTATTAATTTTCTAAATGTTACAAGAATTTTTTCAATAATTTTAAAGATATACATAGAAAATACATTTAAAGTCAAGCTTAATTCTATGTAGAACACTGAAACTAAATTCAGCTCATTTGGAAATGATCAGCTAAAATTTAAGTTATCTTTTAAGTTCCAATAGAAAAAAGAAAAAATTAAGTAGTTTTGTTACCATAACTAAGATTTAAATGGAATAATCTGTTAGAGGTTCCTAGGTTGATCAATGCTCTAGTTTTAAGTATCAACTCTCTTATGAAATCAGATCATTTTTTAAAACTTATTTACATTTCTGACTATGTGTTTTTGGTTTTGTTTGTTTGTTTGTTTCTGTCTGTACCTTTTTAAAAACTGCTCTTATTTCCACTTCTGGTGTTGTTTTCCTATATCTATTTCATAATATTCAAATCAGAAATGAGGAATCAGTCAAGAGAGATCAAGTTCATTCTCCTAGGATTGACTGATGACCCACAATTGCAAATTGTGGTTTTTATATTTTTCTTCCTAAACTATGTGTTGAGCGTGATTGGGAACTTATCCATCATCCTTCTTACCTTGCTAGATCCCCGCCTCAAGACTCCCATGTATTTTTTCCTCCGAAATTTCTCCTTCTTGGAAGCTTCATTGACAACAGTCTGTATTCCCAGATACCTGATAAGCATCATGACTAAAAACAAAATAATTTCCTACAATAGTTGTGCATCTCAGTTATTCTTTTTCCTCTTATTAGAAATTACAGAATTTTACCTACTGGCTGCCATGTGTTTTGACCGGTATGTAGCAATCTGCAAACCCCTCCATTACCCCATCATTATGAACAACAAATCGTGTTACCAACTTCTATTCAGTTCATGGACAATTGGCTTTCTGTTTACATTTCCACCAGTGGCCTTGGGACTGACACTGGATTTCTGTGCTTCCAAAGTAATTGATCATTTCATGTGTGACACTTCCCCCGTGCTGCAGCTTTCCTGTA
>NW_026755335.1:0-1222 GCF_022355385.1 Mustela nigripes
GCTGCAATGGTCAATGGAGGTGTGCTTTCCAGGAATCCATGCCGGAGAGCTCTGCTTCACCAACTTTCCACATGGGGGAACCTAGAGCAAACAAACCAGACTTCATCTGCCCAGTAGAAGGAAACCTTACTGTTTGTAGCAGCTCACAGGACTCAGCGTGTAAACTCCTCCATGGCCTCTTGACGCCACCCCCCCCCATTTGTTGGTCATCATAGACACAAAATATAGTGTGAGCAAACATCTGACATCCACCCTTATTCCGGTGCTGGATGTCTCGAATAAACCACTGCACATTGGAACTGCCTTCCGCCTGGCACTGAATAGAACCGTAGCTTGTGTTTACAATTCCATCCTCACTCAACTGGTCCCCAAGCCCTCTTGATAGGGAAATCTGGACCCACAATGCAGCATTCTGCCTTCTCCAACAAATGACAAAGTGCCTGGTGAGTCTGGGGAGAAACCGCACATGAGGATACATCCGCTCAGTCCTCAAGGGAAGGCCGAATTATAGGCTGCCCTGCCCCCCAGTGCTGTGTCTGACAGAGCCTGAGCCCCTACCGAGTTTCAGGTACCAGAGAGTGGGCTCTATATCTAGCATTTGGGATGGTCATGGCCCAAGTATGTCATCTCTACCCATTCTTGGTATTCAGGCACCTGTCCCCAGATCTTTGCTGGAATCTCTACCAATGGGGAACCTGAAGCACAACATAGAACTCCACTTTACCCATGGCAATAAACCTGGCTGTTGGAATGGGTGTCCAATCCTTAAAGTGGGAGCCAGTTACAAGACCAGTGAGACCACGCCCACTCCTGAGGGCCGCCCTGGGCACAAACAGTCATTGTGACCCTCAGCCTGAGCATGCTTTCAAACAATCCCTCTCAGCTTCACTACCATGATCCCGAATTGCAGGCCTGGAATGCCTCTACGAACAAATCCTAAAACTTGGTGAGATTTTCCAGGTGCCAAGACCGAGGGCTCGTCTCTGGAATTCCTGTTTTGGGATACCCAGGAGATGTAAAACAGCACTCTTCCCTTCCCCGAAAAAGCCACCAAACTATGGGGAACCACCAGGATCCATAGAGAAGAAAAGTCTCCCATGGATCCATGAGAACACACTGGCATTCCGAAGACTTCCTGGACACAAAATCCAGAGAGAAAAGCCTGTGCTACCGAATTCCAGTCACCCTAATTACAGTTCCAGCCGAGCTCCCCTCCAGATCT
>NW_026755336.1:0-1222 GCF_022355385.1 Mustela nigripes
CCTGCTCAGAATCGTTGTCCTGGAGCCAACCAACAGGTCTCAATTGTCCTGCAGAAGAATCTTTGCAGTTGGTAGCTTATCAGAACTCCCATCGTGTGAAAACCCCCATGGCCTCGTGATCCACCCCCCCTTCAAGAAGGGGCCATCAGGGACAGAATGTCCAACCTGAGCTATCGTCTGATCCTCGCCCTGACTTCATAACCATGAAACATCGATTCAGGTCTGTAGATTGTGCCTGCCATATCATTAACCAGAATCCTAGGCCTAGCTTGGGATCTCAGACTTCCATCCTCAGATTACTGACCACAAGCCCTCCTTTTGGCAATCCGGACTACAATGCAGCAGTCTGCCTGCCCTCCAGAAGTAAATCATTGCCCACTGGTCTTACCCAGACACCCCCAATGAGGATCAACCTGCACGGAATTCGACTGTACCCCAAATATATAGGCTGACCAGGGCACTAATGTCCTTTCTGACACAGCTGAGCCTGGTCTCCTGGCCCCACCCAGACAGCTGGTTGCACACTGAGCACATCGGACCCGTCATGGCCTTAGGTCGTCATCAAACACACATTGTGACCCTCAGCCTGAGCCCAGTCCTCAGGTAAGGCCTCTCAGTGGCTGGATGGAGAGACAGCATATTGGGCTTGCCATGCCCTTAGGCCCCAATTTTTAACCATAGTTCGGGTTGTCCCTTCACTCTTCCCCAGGGCTCTGCTTTGGAATTCCTCTTTTGGTGGGACACCTGAGGTAACAACATGAAAGGAGTACTCCCATCGCACAGATTGACGAAAAACAATTGGGATCGGGCCAAGTCCACAGAGAGCAAGATTCGTACATGGCCCATGAGGCCTCCCCAACATTCCACGGCCATAGCTGATACAAAATCCAGAGACAAAACCCTGATCACGCGCCTCAGACTCGATCATTCTTCATATCCTGAAGAGTTCTTCAGATAAGAACGTACACGACACTCGAATGCACCCAAAATATATAGTCTAACCTGGGCACTAATGCACTGTATGACAACCTGAGCCCGGATCTCGTGATCAACACCCAGACAGCTGAAAACACACTGAGCACATCAGACCCGCCATGGCCTTAGGTCATCATCTCTTCCCTACCTCAGTTTTCAGGCTTCAGAATCTAGACCGTATTTCCAGTCACTGCCCAGGGGTGACTGTGATGCAGAAATCAGAACTCTTCCTGACCCATGGCAAGAA
>NW_026755337.1:0-1222 GCF_022355385.1 Mustela nigripes
TTTTGTATCTGGATTTTGTATCAGCGATGGCCGTGGAATGTTGGGGTGGCCTCATGGGCCATGGACGAATCTTGCTCTCTGTGGATTTGGCCCGATCCCAATTGTTTTTCGTCAATCTGTGGAATGGGAGGACTCCTTTCAGGTTTCTTGCCTCAGGTGTCCCAGTAAAAGAGGAATTCCAAAGCAGAGCCCTGGGGAAGAGTGTAGGGACTACCCGAACTACGGTTAAATTGGGGCCTAGGGGAATGGCAAGCCCAATATGCTGTCTCTCCATCCAGCCACTGGAGGCCTTACCTGAGGACTGGGCTCAGTCTGAGGGTCACAATGTGTGTTTGTGACCAATGTGACCCAAAAGCATGGGCGGGGCCTCATGGGCCACTCTGGTTTCAACTACACTGAACCTTGGACAACATGAAATCCACAAGGTTTCTTGCCATGGGGAAAGAGTTCTGATGTCGGCATCATTTTCAAACCCGGGCCGTGATTAGAGATAAGGTCTAGGTTCTGAAGCCTGAAAACCGAGGTTGAGAAGAGATGACGAACTAAGGCCAGGACGGGTCCGATGTGCTCAGTGTGCCTCTAGCTGTCTGGGTGGGGCCAGGAGGTCCAGGCTCAGGCAGTGTCAGAAAGGGCATTAGTGCCAAGGTCAGCCTATATATTTGGGGTACAGCCGAATAGCGTGCAGGTTGATCCTCATTTGGGGTTTCAGGGTGCCCCAGAGGGCAATGTTTTTCTTCTGGAGGGCAGGCAGAGTGCTGCATTGTAGTTCTGGATTGCCAAACTGGAGGGCTTGTGGGCCAGTTGTCTGAGGATGGAAGTCTGAGAACCTAAGCTAGGCCTAGGTTTCTGGGTGAGGATATAGCAGGCACAATCTACAGACCTGAATCGAGAACTCGTTCATCTGAAGTCAGGGCAAGGATCAGACGATCACTCGGGTTGGACATTCTGTCCCTGATGGCCCATTTTTGAAGGGGGGAGTGGATCATGAGGCCATGGGGCTTTTCCCATATGGGAGTTGTGAGAAGCTCCCAACTGCAAAGATTCTTCTGCAACAATTGAGACCTGTTGGTTGGCTCCAGGATATCGATTCCGAGAGGGATCTAAGAATGGATGACTGAGTAGACCCCCGCACATTCCAATTTTCTCCAAGCAACAAGACAGGTTATATCCGCTCGATCTGGGGGAGCCACCGAGGAGGCTGAGTTGAAATGGACTCTCCCGT
>NW_026755338.1:0-1222 GCF_022355385.1 Mustela nigripes
ATCTGGTGAGTGCTGTGAAGTGTGTAAACCTGGTGATTCACAGACCTGTAACCCTGGGGATAAAAATATATGTTTATAAAAAATAAAAAATTAAAAAAAAAATGCAAAAGCTCACTAATTAAGATGTGAAAGATTTCTTTAACCATGGTTAAAAATTTTGGACTGATTTGAACTCCAAATGGACACATACACAAGAAAAAAAAGGCTAATAAGCCTGTTCTTTATTGTCTCTATCAAGCAGTGAACACATTTCTATAAACCATTAATGCACTTACAGAGATCATAAAATGACCAAATGATAGATCCAAATTCCTAATCACTGCTGCCAAAACCAACCAAGCAACAAAAAAGCATACAACAAAAAACTGAAATTAGACAGTCAGTAAAATTCTATTGCTATATGGATTAATCTCAGAGAGTCAACAAAAGAGTTTCCTGGGCTTGAGCAGCCCATATAGAAGTTATACTTCTCTGGAAACAGTGTTTATCCAGTAACATAAGGTGAATGGATTCATTGGGAATCTTAGTGGGAGACTTCTGAAATTGTTGAGTAATAATTTACTTAAAAAGTAAAGTCATGATTCTCATGCAGATATTAGATGAACTCTTATTGAATATTTATTTAGCTTGGTATTATGAAAGACCCAGAGATATTTTTCAGCTAATTCAAAAGAGAAGTGAAAGAAACACTAATTTGTTTTGGGGAAAGAATTTACAAATGGAATAAAAACTGGAAAATTTCAAGGGTAGGAAGGAAAGAAGAGAAGAAATTAATTAAATCTCCACTGGACAGAATTCATTTGCACGTGTAAAAATAAGACTTGCTTTGCATAACTTTCAGTTACCAACAATTATGTACAATTTACAAGGTAAATTAGCTTAAAGGTAAATCAGCTTAAAGACAACAAAATCCAGAATCAGTTGGTCTTAAAGGATACCATTATAGCTCTGCAGGTTATTCCATTGGATACACCTAGTAATCTTCTTACCTATTCAAAATTTTCTTACAAGACACACACATAAGAAAAAGTTGAGTTATTTATGTATATATTGATGCTATTGAGCAACCTAATGTCAATTTAATTCTTTTTTTTTTTTTTTTAAGCATCTGGTGAAAGGCTTTTTTTTTTTTTAAATTTTTAATTTTTTATAAACATATATTTTTATCCCCAGGGGTACAGGTCTGTGAATCACCAGGTTTACACACTTCACAGCACTCACT
>NW_026755339.1:0-1222 GCF_022355385.1 Mustela nigripes
CAGTGAGCTGTCCAGTACATCAAATTCCATAATAACCTTCTAACCTGAACTTTTTGATACATACACCTATGTTTTTCTTTTGCAATTCTATTTTTTGAATTTCTTTTTTTTTAAATTTTAGTTTAGTTTATTCCTTTTTATTTTCTAATATTCATATAGAGTTAAACTTCAAAGTAATCCCCTTTCCCCAATCAATACTACCCCTATAGGTAAACCAACTTTTAATCCCCCTTTATCTTAAGAAAGTTGATTCCTTTAACAAAGATATCAAAATACATCCAGGAAGAATCAAAACAACCTTCCTCGCCCACACAGAATTTGTAGCCACTCTGCCATTTTTTTCTTCCACCACTGTTTCTGTGTTTTTGTGTTTGTCCTGATAGTATATAAATCTTACACTTGGGGTTCTTTTTGATGAGGTTCTTCCTTTATTTGCATATATATATTTTTTTCTCTTGTCATATACTTTTATCAGTCTTTTTGTTTGTCTGTTTTTGTTTGTCTACTTCATAAATCTTACCTTGGGGCCCATTTGGGCTGAACCTTCTCTTTATCTTCTCTTTCTTTCCTGTCTCTCTCTCTCTATTTTTTCTTTTTCTTTTCTTTTGTCTCTCGTTTGGGTGGGGAATCCTGATTGCTCAGAAGTGTTCCAGGGTGCACCTTGACTGCACCACAGTTGATACATCCAGCTACATCTGTTCAGTCATCTCCCACCAAAATGACTAGGAGGAGGAATGCCCAACAGAAGAAGAATACAGAGGATGGACGTTCTGCAACAGAGCTAATGGCTATCAACATAGACAATATGTTGGAAAGAGAATTCAGACTAACAATTATCCAGGCAATAGCTAGGTTGGAGAAAGCCATGGATGACCCACCGAGCCACCCAGGTGCCCCAAAAGCCATGGATGACCAAATGGAATTGATTAGGGCCGAACTGAAAATGACTAGAGATCATGTTTTCAATGTTAGGGAAGAGCTGAAAGCTACCAGGGATGAGGTTCACAATGCTCTTAATGAGTTCCAATCTAATATAAATTCTCTCAAAGCTAGGGTAACAGAGACAGAAGGTAGAATTAGTGATCTGGAGGACAAACAGATAGAGAGAAAGGATCAGGAGGAAGCCTGGAACAAACAGCTTAGAAATCACGAAAACAGAATCAGGGAAATAAATGATGCCATGAAACGTTCCAATAATTCTGACATTGGAACGTTTCATGGC
>NW_026755340.1:0-1222 GCF_022355385.1 Mustela nigripes
TATAAAAAATCAGGGGTGTTAATAACATTCTGCCCAATTTTCAGCTATGTATTTCATGGTGAAGTCCTTGACACATTGTGACTTTGTTGTTGTGGATCGGGTGGGATAGACATTCAGTTGCATTGCTTTACTTGAGGCTGCCCAGTGTTTCCAAAGCCACTTTTGGTGGAGACAGTTGCTTCCCTATTTTATATTCTTGGAGCTTTTGTTCTAAATTAACTTACTACAAATGTGTGGGTTTTTTGCTGGATTTTCTGCTCTGAAAGCATGATGCCTCCAGTTTTGTACTTTCCCCAGATGGCTTTGTCTATTCAGGGCCTTCCGTGGTATCATTCACTTTGTAGGATTATTGGTTTTATTTCTGAAAATGGCATTAGATCTTGATGGGGTTTTCACTGAATATTTAGATTACTTTACACAGTGTGGACCTTTGGATTACATATATTCTAGGGATCCATTAGCATGGGGTGTCTACAGACTTAATTCTGGCCTTTTAAAATTCTTTCATTAATGATTTAAGTTTTCAGTATGCAGGTCTTTCACCTCTGGGTGAAAATAATTCCTATGTATCTTATTCTTTTTGAGTGATTATCAATTACAAACTATTTTCTTAATTTCTGTTCTTGACAGCACGTTATTCGTGTATAGAGATGAAACTCATTTTTGTATATTAAATCTGTGTCAATAAGTTTAGGACTTAATCCATCTGTTAGTTCTGCAAGGATTTTTGTAGAGTCATTAAGGGTTCAATATATGGCATCATCTTCTCCTAATAAGTAAAAAATTAGCTGGGAAGATAGGGTGATGTCATCTAACTGGGAAAAGAGGATACAGATATGCTGAGTGATAGTTTTCAATTTTTCTAAAATGTTTTATGGTTAATGTAAGCACAGGAATCCATAAATATGGCTTGTTTTCTTTCAACTGGATATACAGAGCTTTGGTGTAGACCAGTTATCTTCCCCACTGCCCCACCGTACACCCTGTGCCTCTTGGGAAGCATCCACCATTCTCCCTACTTCCTATCCTGAACTCAGGACCTGTTTAAGCTTCTCAGAAAATATTTCTCGAAATAGTGCACTTTTTTCACAGATTTCCTAGAAGACACCCTTCAAGACACTGAATTTTACAGAACTGTTTGGATGTCTCTGAATCCTTGAAGATGCCCAACATTGACTGTGGCTTGCTTTGCAGACACATCAGGGAACTCCTGCAATGTCTC
>NW_026755341.1:0-1222 GCF_022355385.1 Mustela nigripes
CAAACTCTTTGGACGGGGCCAAATCCCCAGAGAGTAAGACTCGTCCTTATCCCATGAAGTCACCCGGAAATTTCACGACCATAAGTGACACGATATCCAGAGACAAAAACTTGAGCAAGAGCCTCACTCTCGCCCTTTTTTCATATCCCGAAGAGTTCTCCTCATGGTCTGTAGATGAGTCTTGCCATACCTATTACCCGAAACATAAGCCGAGTTTGTGTTTTCAGACAACTGTCCAAAGAGCCCTAGCCTACACTCCCTACAGGCTCAGGCCCCTGGAGCCAAACCTAACGACTATGCTTGCCTTCTCCAAGGGAATTGTATGTCCCACTCCAATGGCCACAACCCTACTAATAGGATAAACCTCCAATGTCCCTTAGGCCATCCCAATATTTGTGGCTTCCAGGGCAAACAGGGGCAATCTGGGCCCATCTGAGCACCTACCGGCACTCAGACCAGTAGACTGATGTGCCCAGAGAAAAAAGGATTGAACAAGCCCCTAAACACCTATCGGATCCATTGCTTTGATTTCCAGGCATCTCTCCTCAGAGGCCTGGATTTCAATAACAGCGTATGGCTGTTTCATGACTCACCCATCAGAACAAATCTCATCTACACATGGGAAGCTTGCACGATGGAGCTGTGTGAAAGCCACATTTTAGGAGAACCCTTCAGGGCCCCAGTGCCACCGCTTCATTCCAAGGTCTCCATAGACACAAAATCAGATTAGGACACATCCACGGGAGAGTCCATTTCAACTCAGCCTCCTCGGTTGCTCGCACAGATCAGGCAGATCTAACCTGTCTTGTTGATTGGAGACAATTGGAATGCAAGGTGGGCTACCCAGACATCCATCCTTAGAGCCCTAATCGGAATAGTTGTCCTGGAGGCAACCAACAGGACTCAATTGTCCTGAAGAAGAATCTTTGCAGTTGGAAAGTTCTCACAACTCCCATCATGGGAAAAAACCCATGGCCTCGTGATCCACCCCCCCTTCAAGAAGGGGCCATCAGGGACACAAAGTACAACCTGAGCAATCGTCTGATCCTCGCCCTGACTTCAGATGCACGAGACTTGATTCAGGACTATAGATTGTGCATGCCATATCCTCACCCAGAAACCTAGGCCTAGCTTGGGATCTCAGACATCCGTCCTCAGACAACTAGCTCACAAGCCCTCCAGTTTGGCAATCCAGAACTACAATGCAGCACTCTGCCTGCCC
>NW_026755342.1:0-1222 GCF_022355385.1 Mustela nigripes
TCAGGCCAAATCCCCAGAGAGAAAGAATCGTCCATGGCCCATTAGGCTAGCCCAATGTTCCATGGCCACCGTTGACACAAAATTCAGAGACTTAAGCCTGAGCAAGCGCCTCACACTCGCCCTTAGTTCATAGCCTGAAAAATTCTCTTTACGGTCTATAGATTGTGCCTTCCATACCTATGTTCACAAATATAAGGCGAGTTTTTCATTCAGACTCCTATACCCACAGTCCTGGCCCACACACCCTCCAGGCTCTGGCCCTGGAGCCACACCTCAGGACTGTGCCTGCCGTATCCAAGGGAATTCTCCTCACCCCTTTGGACACAACTTTACAGATTAGGAGAAACCTTCAACGTTCCCGAGGCCATCCCTATAGTGTACGCCGTCCAGGACAAACAGGGGTGATCTGATACAAACTGTGCCACTACCTCCACTTAGACCCATAGACAGATATCCATAGAAAAGAAGATTGAACAGGACAAGCCCCTAGGCCCTAATTGGATCCATTGCTTTTGTTTCCAGGCATCTCTTCTCAGAAGCCTGCATACCAATACCTGCATATGGGGGTTTCCAAAGGTACCAATCAGAACAAATCTTGTCTCCACATGGGAATTTTGCTCTATGGAGCTGTGCCAAAACCTCCAGTTAGAAGAAACCTTCAGGTACCCGGAGCCACTGCCCCTTTCCAAGGTCTCTATGGACACACAATCCCACATTATGACCCATCCTCAGGAGAGTCCATTTCAACTCAACCCCCTCGGTTGCTCCCGCAGAGCAAGCAGATCGAACCTGCCTTGTAACTAGGAGACAATTGAAATGAGAGGCCGGCTCTTCAGACATCCATCCTTAGAACCCTGCTCTTGTGTCGTTTTGTATGGGACGTCCTGGAGCCATCCAACAGCTCTCGACTGTCCCGCAGAAGGAGTCCTTGCAGATTGGAACATCTCACAACTCACATCGTGGGAAAACTTCATTGGCCACATGATGCCCCCAATCTTCATGAAGGCAGATGGATCATGGACAGAAACTCCAACCTGAGCTAATGGCTGATCCTCGCCTTGAATTCAAATGCACGAGGTCTCGATTCAGCTATTCAGAGTGTGCCTGCCGTGCCCTTGCCCCAAAACCTAAGTGTAGCTTGTGTTCTCAGACTTCCATCCTCACTCTCCTGGACCACACGCCCTCCAGTTTGGGAATTCCGGAGCCACAGTGCAGCACTTTG
>NW_026755343.1:0-1222 GCF_022355385.1 Mustela nigripes
TGTCTTTTGCATTGTCTCACAGCCCTCTGAAGCACCAACCGCCCACTCTCCCCCTAAACCATGTTTCCAATCTTGCAACTTATTCTCTCTTTTGCTATGGACTTTGCTTTGTAGGCACCAGGTCCATTACTGCCATGTTGAAGTTTATGTGGTAATCTTCCTGTTGTGTTCCTGGCTAAAGACAATTCTGGAGTTCCCAGACACTACTACCATATCACTGTCCTGAAAAAGCCCCACAGAATCTTACCCAGCCATAAGCAAGAATGAATTCTTGCCACTTGCCCTATGTGGCATTATTGTGGAGAACATTAGCCTATGTCACATCTATCAGTCCCAGAAAGACAAATAACATACGATTTCATTCTCTCCTGTTAGTCAAGAGAAATATGAAAAAAACAAGGGAAAAGGGGACAAAGTATACGACTCTAACCAGGCACCCCAAATTTGGAGTTTGTTTGAAGACAGGTTAGTGATATCACGTGTTTATAAAAGAGGACTAAATTGGACATTCTTTGTAGGAAATGGGGCTGAAAGTGATGTAATGTGAGTTTTTAAAGCATATCAAATTAAATTGCTATCCAAAGAAGACTGACTTCTATCTCTTGAAATTTTAAATTATGTGTTATGTGAAACACAGAGACAATACTCACACACACAGATAAGACACCCAAAAGATGGGTATGGAGTGAGGAATCGCACTAAAGGATGGAAACCCCAAATAAAATACTACAAAGTAGAAGTCACAGAAAATCCACATCAGAAACCAACCGAATGAGAAAGATAAGTCCTTACCTATGAATAGTTAGTTCAAGTATTCAGGACTAAGTTCTCATACCACTGGAAACAGATTGTTGGGCTGGATAATTAAAAATAAAAAGGGCAAAAAATTCCAACAAGAAAAGATAAAAAAACACAACAAGCTCAACCTTTTGTTGCCCATAGGAGATTTCCTTCTAATATAAAGATACACATAGCTTGAAAGTGAGGGAATGGGGAAGTCATAGGTTATGCAATTGTCAAGAAGAAGAGAGCCAATGTGATTGTGCCTATAGCAGATAGAGAGATTTTATTCCTTCGAGAGACAAAAGGTTACTGGAAGGTGTATTGTCTTGGTGGATTATCAAAACGTAAGAAACTTGGAAGAACTGCCAACATATACACCACCAACGTGGGTATATTTAATGTTGAAAGCATGTGAAAAGAAAGGAAGGGAGTTGTGGAA
>NW_026755344.1:0-1222 GCF_022355385.1 Mustela nigripes
CTTGTGGACCACATTGGTCACAAACACACACTGTGACCCTCAGCCTGAGCCCAGTCCTCAGGTAAGGACTCTCAGTGCCTGGATGGAGAGACAGCATATTGGGCTTGCCATGCCCTTAGGCCTCCATTTTTAACCATAGTTCGAGTATTCCTTTCACTCTTCCCCAGGGCTATGCTTTGGAATTCCTCTTCTGGTGGGTCACCTGAGGTAACAAACCTGAAAGGAGTCCTCCCATCCCACAGATTGACGAAAAACAATTGGGATCGGGCCAAGACCATAGAGAGCAAGATTCGTCCATGGCCCATGAGGCCTCCCCTACATTCCAACACCATCGCTGATATAAAATCCAGAGACAAAAGACTGAGCACGCGCCTCAGACTCGCTCGTTTTTCATATCCTGAAGAGTTCTTCTGATTAGAACCTACACAGCACTCGAATGCACCCAAAATATATAGTCTAACCTGGGCACTAATGCACTGTCTGAAAACCTGTGCCCGGACCTCGTGACCAAAACCCAGACAGATGACCGCACACTGAGCACATCAGACCCGCCATGGCCTTAGGTCATCATCTGTTCCCTACCTCAGTTTTCAGGGTTCAGAACCTAGTCCTTATCTTCAATCACTGCACAGGGGTGACTGTGATGCAGAAATCAGAACTCTTCCTTACCCATGGCAAGAAACCTTGTGGTTGGCATGTTGTCCAACGTTCAGTATAGGAGAAACCAGCATTCACCCTGAGGCCCTGCCCATTCTTGAGTGCGAAGAGGGCATAAAAACGCATTGTGACCCTCAGCGTGAGTCCTGTCCTCTAGTACGTCCTCTCAGTGGCTGGACCATTAGATGTCATAATGGGCTTGACATGTCCCTAGGCCCAAATTTTTAACCAGATTTCTGGTTGTCCAGTCGCCCCTCCCCAGGGCTCTACTCTGGAAACCCACATATGGTGGGACACCTGAGTTTGAAAAACAAAACAATAGAAATCAACAACAACAGAACAACGGAATTCTTCCATCCCACAGAATGACCCCAAAGTTTTTGTACGCGGCCAAAAGCCCAGAGAGTAAGACTCGTCCATTTCCCATGATGTCACCCCGAAATTTCACGACCACGAGTGACGCGATATCCAGAGAGTAAAACTTGAGCAAGAGCCTCACACTCGCCCTTTTTTCATATCCCAAAGAGTTCTCCTCATGGTCTGTAGATCAGTCCTGCCATACCTA
>NW_026755345.1:0-1222 GCF_022355385.1 Mustela nigripes
GGGGCTTGCTAGATGCTCCAAACAGCAAGGTTTCCTTCTACCGGAAAAGGGCAGTCCAGTTTGTTTGCTCCAGGGTCCCACACGTGGAAAGAATGCATACCATAGTTCTTCTGCATGGATGCATGGAAAGCACACCTCCATTGACCAATGCTGCTGAGGAACATTGCAGGTTTATTCTGGTGGCTCTGTGGCGAAGTACCAAGGACTGGATTAGATGTGGAATCTCATGAAGACAGGTTACAGTGCTGGTTTGTTACCAGGGAGATCTAAGAATGAGTTGGTGGCTAAGGGGCCATGCAGGATTAATCTACCCTGATGATTTGACACAGGTCTAAGAGCCCGGATTCCATCTGGGGACAGGAGATGTTCTGTTGTGTGGCTCAGGGACCATATGTTGTATCAAAAGTTGGAATTCCAAAGCAGGCCACTGAGGACTGAGGACTGAAAAACTAACCTCGGTTTCCTATGAAGTCCGAGGGGCATGTCAGGTTCAATGTTCTGACTCAGGACCATCAACTCTTGTGTCTGCCTGGATAGAGGTATCAGGGTATTTAAGACTGTGCATTTGCGTCCAGAGCAGCTTCCTATATTGTGGTGGGCTCATGGTCCTGGCAGTTTACTCCTTATCTAGACGGAATGATGCCAGAGCATGGTTCTAAGGATGGATGCCTGGACAGCCCACCTCGCATTCCTATTGTTTCCTAGTGACAAGACAGGTTCGATTAGTTGGCTTTTGTAGAGAAAGCGAAGGGTTAGAGTTGAAATGGACTCTCCTGCAAATGGGTCTTAATGTGGGTTTGTGTCCATGCAGACCTTGGAATGGGGTGGTGGCACCGGGGCCCTGAAGGATTCTCCTTACCGGAGGTTTTGCCACAGCTCCAACGTGAAATTTTACCATGTTGAGACGAGATTTGCTCTGATGGTGCCTCAGGAAACCCCCATATTCTGGTATTGGAAATCTGGCCTCTGAGGAGAGAAGCCTGGAAAACAAAGCAATGGATCCAATTCCAACCTAGGGGCCTGTCAGGTTCAATCTTCCTCTCTGTGGACATCTGTCTATGGGTATCAGTGGAGGCAGTTCCTAAGCTGGTGTCAGATCGCCCCTGTTTTTCCTGGGTGGCCTACACTATTGGGATGGCCTTGGGGACTTTGGAGGTTTCTCCTAATTTGAACGGCTGTGGCAAATGGAATGGGCAGAATTCCCTTGGAGAGGACAGGCACA
>NW_026755346.1:0-1222 GCF_022355385.1 Mustela nigripes
GATCAGAGATAATATAGCTAAAGGAAAATTTCTGTCCGTATTTCCTAGAGACATTCTTCCTTCAATACAATCTTCAGATATAAGAAAGTCCAAATTTTGTTTAAGCATGCACGCTCAAAACATCTTTATGATGTCTTCTGATATCAACTGCCCTGCTCAACAAAATGGCATTTCTCGATAAAGGCTGAACCAGATTTGTGCATTCTTTGGGTATCTTCCCTATTATTTCCCTGACATACATTGAGTACAACTTGTGTATAAAGGTCTCAAAAGTATACAAGATGTTGACACTTTCCCCCAAGTGTGCTATGATTGTTATTTAAGGACAAATTCTGGGAGAATATTTTCACACATCTGTTTGATTGACAGGATTATCTCCTATGTAAGTTCCTTATTTAATATGTTCTACTTCATAATAATCCCCCATATTTCCTACATGCATTAATAGGGTTTCTTCTACAGTCATTTTATTTGTCTTATTTCAACAGGTTTTCAGACATTCGACAAATTCAGAGTATTTCCCACTACGAGTATTGTCTTGTTTACTTTGGAAGATGAATTAGGGTAAAAATTTGCCATTCTTTACATTCATAGGGGTCATGTCCTTTGTGAATTTTCTGTGGTATTTAGAGGTATGGATCACAAGAGAAAGATTTCTCTCACTGCTGTATTTATAATTTTTCTTCCCCTGTATGTAACCTTGGATGTACTGTGATAACTGATTTCTTGGAGGTTTTCTCACTCTCAATACATTCACAGGGTTTCTCTCTTATGTGTCTTCTCTGATGTACTTTGAGGCCCGAGTTGCAACTGAACGTTTTCCCACAATGATTACATTCACAGGGTTTCTCTCTTGTATGTGTTCTCTGATGCTTAGTGAGATCTGACTTATGATAGAAGGACTTCCCACATGCACTACCCTTATAAGGTTTCTCCCCTGTGTGTATTCTCTGATGTACTGTGAGAACTGATTTCTCAGAAAATTACTTCCCACACTGATTACATCCATCGGGCTTCTCTCCTGTGTGAGTTCTCTGATGAATTATGAGGTGTGAACTTCTAGAGAAGCATTTCCCACACTCCTTACATTCATAAGGTTTCTCTCCTGTGTGGCCTCCCTGATGTATACTGAGGAGAGATTTGCGAGAGAAGCATTTCCCACATTCCTTACATTCATAGGGTTTTTCTCTTGTATGTGTTTTCTGATGTTTGGTGAGTTTTG
>NW_026755347.1:0-1222 GCF_022355385.1 Mustela nigripes
GGCATCTTCCTCAGAGGCCTGGATTTCAGTACCAGCATATGGCTGTTTCTTGACTCACCCATCAGAACAAAACTCATCTAAACATGGGAAACTTGCACGTGGGAGGTGTGTCAAAGCCTCTTTTTAGGAGAACACTTCAGGGCCCCAGGGCCACCGCTTCATTCCAAGGTCTCCATAGACACAAAATCATATTAGGACACATCAACGGGAGAGTCCAATTCAACACAGCATATACGGTTGCTCCGTGAGATCCAGCAGATCTAACTTGTCTTGTTGCTAGGAGACAATTGGAATGCAAGGTAGCCTACCCCGCCATCCATCCTTAGAACCCTGCTCAGAATCATTGGCCTGGAGCCAACCAAGAGGTCTCAATTTTCCTGCAGAAGAATCTTTGCAGTTTGGAGCTTCTAACAACTCCCATCGTGAGAAACCCCCATGGCCTCGTACTACTCCCCCTTCATGAAGAGGCCATCAGGGACATAAAGTCCAACCTGAGAAATAGTCTGATACTCACCCTGACTACAGATGCACGAGATCTCGATTCAGGTCTATATATTGTGCCTGCCATGTCCTCACCCAGAAACCTAAGCCTAGCTTGTGTCTTCAGACTTCCATCCTCAGACTAATGGCCACAAGCCCTCCAGTTTGGCAATCCAGAATTACAATGCAGCACTCTGCTTTCCCTCCAGAAGAAAAACATTGCCCTCTAGGGCTACCCAGAAATCACAAATGAAGATCAACCTGCACGCCAATTGGCTGTACCCAAAATATATAGGCTGACCTGGGCAATAATGCCCTTCCTGACAGAGCCTGAGCCTGGACCTCCTGGCCCCATCCAGACAGCTTGCCGCTCACTGAGCACATAGGACCAGCCATTGCCTTAGGTCGTTATCTCACCCAACATCGGTTTTCAGGATTCAGATCCTAGACCTTATCTCCAATCACTCTCAGGTTTGAAAATGATGCAGAAATTAGAACTCCTTCCCAATGGCAAGAACCTTGTGGTTGGCTTGTTGTCCAACGTTCAGTGTAGTGGAAACCTGTTTGTCCGATGAGGCCCCGCCATTGCTCGTGGGCCACATAAGTGGCAAACTCACATTGTGAGCCACAGCCTTAGCCCAGTCCGCAGGTAAGGCCTCTCAGTGGCTGGATGAAGAGACAGCATATTGGGATTGCCATGCCCCTAGGCCCCAATTTTTAACCATAGATCGGGTTGTCCCTT
>NW_026755348.1:0-1221 GCF_022355385.1 Mustela nigripes
CTCATGGGCCACACTGGTTTCAAGTACAATGAACCTAGGACAACATGCCAACCACAAGGTTTATTGCCATGAGGAAAGAGTTCTACTTTCTGCATCATTTTCAAACCCGGGCCATGATTGGGTATTAGGTCTAGGTTCTGTAGCCTGAAAACCGAGGTTGAGAAGAGATGACGACCTAAGGCCATGTCGGGTCCGATGTGCTCAGTGTGCGGCCAGCTGTATGGGTGGGGCCAGGAGGTCCAGGCTTTGGCTGTGTCAGTAAGGGCATTAGTGCCCAGGTCAGCCTATATATTTGGGGTACTGCCGATTGGCGTAAGGTTGATCCTCATTTGGGGTTTCAGGGTAGCCCCAGAGGGCAATGTTTTTCTTCTGGAGGGCTGGCAGAGTGCTGCATTGAAGTTCTGGATTGCCAAACTGGAGGGCTTGTGGGCCAGTAGTCTGAGGACGGAAGTCTGAGAACCCAAGCTAGGCCTAGGTTTCTGGGTGAGGATTTGGCAGGCACAATCTACAGACCTGAATCGAGATCTCGTGCATCTGAATTCAGGGCGATGATCAGAGGATCGCTCAGGTTGGACATTCTGTCCCTATGGCCCCTACTTGAAGGGGGGGTGGATCACGAGGCCATGCGGTTTTTCCCAAGATGGGAGTTGTGAGAAGCTCCCAACTGCAAAGATTCTTCTACAGGACATTTGAGACCTGTTTGTTGGCTCCAGGACAACGATTTCGAGCAGGGTTTTAAGGATGGATGCCTGGGTAGCCCACCTCACATTACAATTGTCTCCATGCAACAAGACAGCTTAGATCTGCTGGATCTGGGGGAGCAACCGAGGAGGCTGAGTGGAAATGTACTCTCCTGTGGATGTGTTCTAATATGATTTTGTGTCTATGGAGCCCTTGGAATGAAGCGGTGGCCCTGCGGCCCTGAAGGGTTCTCCTAAAGAGAGGCTTTCACACAGCTCCATCGTGCAAGTTTCCCAAGTGTAGATGATATTTGTTCTGATGGGTGTGTCAAGAAACAGCCATATGCTGTTTTTGAAATCCAGGCCTCTGATGAGAGATGCCTGGAAACCAAAGCAAAGGATCTGATAGGTGCCTAGGTGCCTGTTCGTTCCTTTTTACCTCTGGGGACATCAGTCTACGGGTCAGAGGGCAGGCAGGTGCTAACATGGGCGCAGATTGCCCCTGTTTGTCCTGGGAAGCCACAAATAATGGGATGGCCTC
>NW_026755349.1:0-1221 GCF_022355385.1 Mustela nigripes
AGGGCGAAGCCCACGCGGGGTCAGCGTGGCCTCAGGTCCCGCAGGGTCACAGAAGGATCGGGGGTGTCTGAGTGTCGCAGAGCTTGCAGGTATTAGAACGGGAAAGCCGGCTACAGAGACAGAGCCAACAGTGAGCTCTCAGCTTGGGGTTACCTTGAACCGGCCACAGGCTTGGTGAGCTCGGAGCACGGCTGGAGGTCAGGCAGACGGGAGTTATTGGGTGCTGTTCTCTGAGGGCACACTGAGGAGTGGGGCCCCGGGCTCTCGACTCCTCCGGGCGGAGACCAGGAGGCCGCCATTTGTATTCCCATTCTCCGGAACTCTACGGAAAGCACTCAGGGAAAAAAAGCTCCTGAAAGCAAACCCGAGCGGATTACTCAGCCCGGCCCCTGGTAAGGGTGGTGCAATTCCACCTGGGGCAAAGACACTTGAGAATCACTACAACAGGCCCCTCCCCCAGAAGATCAACAAGAAATCCAGCCAAGACCAAATTCACCTACCAAGGAGTGCAGTTTCAATACCAAGGAGAGCAGCAGAATTCCAGAGGAGGAGAAAGCAAAGCATGGAACTCATGGCTTTCTCCCTGTGATTTTTTAGTCTTGCAGTTAATTTTTTTTCATTTTTTTTCCCTCTTTTTCTGCTAAATTTTTTTTTAATTTTTACCCTTGTCTTTTTTAACGTTTTTAAACTAGTTTATCTAACATATATATTTTTTCTTTTTTATACTTTTCTTTATTCATTTTCTTTTTTTTTAATTCTTTTTTTTTCTTTTTCTTTCTTTCTTTTCGAACCTCTTTTTATCCCCTTTCTCCCCCCTCATGATTTGGGATCTCTTCTGATTTGGTTAAAGCATATTTTCCTGGGGTTGTTGCCACCATTTTAGTATTTTACTTGCTCCTTCATATACTCTTAGCTGGACAAAATGACAAGGCGGAAAAATTCACCACAATAAAAAGAACAGGAGGCAGTACCGAAGGCTAGGGACCTAATCAATACAGACATTGGTAATATGCCAGATCTAGAGTTCAGAATGACAATTCTCAAGGTTCTAGCTGGGCTCGAAAAAGACATGGAAGATATTAGAGAAACCCTCTCGAGAGATATAAAAGCCCTTTCTGGAGAAATAAAAGAACTAAAATCTAACCAAGTTGAAATAAAAAAAGCTATTAATGAGGTGCAATAAAAAATGGAGGCTCTCACTGCTAGGATAAATGAGGCAGA
>NW_026755350.1:0-1221 GCF_022355385.1 Mustela nigripes
TGTGCTTTGGTGAGTGCTGTGAAATGTGTAAACCTGGTGATTCACAGACCTGTACCCCTGGGGATAAAAATATATGTTTATAAAAAATAAAAATTAAAAAAAAAATTAACAGTGGTTTAAAATCAAATACAGCAAAAAAAAAAAAAAAAAACCTGCAAATTCCAATCCCAAACTCCAATTCATTGAAAATTTTACTCTTACTTTACAGAAAAGCAACACAATGTTTCATTACCCAAAAGGCCAAATACACCTTTAAAAAAAAAAATGCATTATAGTTTGACCAGATGAGTCACTCTGTGCAAAGCCACCATTCTGGTGGCTTCCAATGATTTAAAGTCCCTCCAATGAAGTGAGCTCAGGTTGAAGGAGAGACATTTCCATTGTCATACTAGAAGCTGTATTTGTGTCACAGCAATTACCGCAGGGGGAGTGTCCAATGCTCAAGGAGAATGACAGACTAGAAGGATATGCAAAATTCAAGCACAGATAAAATGATGGCAGAGAAAGAGCCACCACGGTGTTTCACGAACAATGCTGCAACTATTCATTACGCCTCTTCTCCAGCTGATCATTAAGCTTTCAGCACTGTTTATGCAACAGAAAAGGAAATGTTGACTCAAGATTTCATACGCTTACTATTCACACAAAGAAGAAACCATGAAGAGTATAATCTGCAATTAGGGTACCTGCTGAAACTGGGTCGCTGTCATGGAACCCACTTATTAGTTGCTGTAGGCGCTGTCACATGCACTACCACTTCTGAGCCTGGGACCTGGGACCTGCCTGGCGTGACCGTTTGAAGTGCGAACTTGAAAGTTCATAAAATTAAAAAGATCATTAAATAAAATCAGTTAAATGATATCAATTCAAACAAAGGATTCTAAGTTGTGGTTTTACATTTTTCAGACCTAACGGTAGGAGGTCTTTTTATTTCATGATTTAAAGAACTTCCAAAAAGTAAAATTAGTCTGTCACGACTTTTTACCTTCTTCACCAGGCCATGTTATAGAATGGTATGATTCAGTGTTCATTGAATGGACAAAGTCATGCATATAATTCATGGATGCCAACCTCATTTCCAACAGTGCCTTGGCACAGAGAGGATACTCTGTAAAAATATATTGAAAGAATGAACACAATAGTTCACTACCTTTAACAATCTACTGGGAGGGCGCCTGGGTGGCTCAGTGGGTTAAGCCGCTGCCTTCGGCTCAGGTCATG
>NW_026755351.1:0-1221 GCF_022355385.1 Mustela nigripes
CATACATTAAGGTATGCAGGGATATTAATGACAGTGTTATTCAAGGATAAGTACTTGCTTCAGCCATTACTCAAGGCCTTCAGGGCATTCAGCTACCCCAACATAAGGGTGCTAAAGGAAATTCTGGGGGATGCTACAAATGTGGAGCTCAGGGGCACTTTAAGCGAGAATGTCCTGATAGCAAGGGTCCCCCAACAGTAAAGCAACCTGGCATATGTCCTAGGTGAGGCAAGGGTACACACTGGGCGAATGAATGTCGCTCAGTAAAAGATATTCAAGGTAATCCACTACCCCCAAGGAATTCAAAAAACGGGAAATGGGGCCCATCACCCCAGGGCCCTCAAATGTATGGGGTGCTTCAACAGGTAGCCCGCACGCATTACCCGCCAACGAGCCAAGGCGGGCTACAAAAGGAAGCGCTGGATTGGACATCCGCGCCACCACCAGACTTGTACTAACCCCCGAGATGGGAACCCAGGTGGTGGAATCGGATTTTAAGGGCCCACTGCCTGTGAACACTGTAGGCCTATTATTAGGGCGTAGCTCCACAGCCCTTGCTGGATTAATAGTACACCCCGGAGTAATTGATTCTGATTATACAGGAATAGTCAAAGTATTAGTGTCTTCCCCTCGTGGTGAAAGACCCCTCCCCTAGAAGATAGATAGGATAACTAACCGCTTGTTTGCTTTTCTGTAAACCGCTGGCTTTTAGGTATAGACCAGGTTATTAATTAGGTTATTAATTGCTTATTAATAGCTTTTTTGCCCTTCTGTAACCGCTTGGCTTATAGAAATATATAGAGACGCCATGATGGCATTCCTACCTTCCCCCTTCTTGTTCCCCTTTCCCGCCTCTCTCCTCCCGCGGGGGCCCTCAGAACCAATCAGCTTGTTCCCCCTTCCCGCCTCTCTCTTCGCGTGCGCGGGTCCTTAGAGCCAATCAGCAAACTCCACGTATGCCTTTTTCAAAAGTTCTGTCAACCAATCAGTTGCGCCCCACCCAAAACTTGTTTGTACCTGTCTATAAAAACCCGGCACCACCCCAGCCGGGTGTGCTCAGCTAGCAGGAGCTGCTGACCACCCGCAGGCGCCTGCGTAACAATAAAGAACCTCTTGCTGATTGCATCCAGTGGCAGTGTTGGATTCTTGGGTAAGGGGATCCGCGGGTCTTTCAGTGGCATTACAGTTATCAGTCCAGGTGATAAAATAGCACAAATTATA
>NW_026755352.1:0-1221 GCF_022355385.1 Mustela nigripes
TTTTTTTTTTAACTTTGAGAGCCTCATGTTCTCTCATGCTGCTTTAAATACAACTCAAAAAAAAAAAGGAGTTAAATGGGGCAGCAAGACCAGGCTTTTATTTTGTTTTATTTATCTTATTTTTAATTAAAAAAGTAAAGATTGTATTTATTTATTTGATCGAGACAGAGAGCATGAGTGGGGCAGGGGGATGTAGCGGCAGAGAGAGACTGAGAAGTATATTCCCTAATGAGCAAGAAGCCCGATATGGGGCTTGATCCCAGGATCCTGACTGAGATCATGACCAGAGACAAAGGCAGATACATGTGCAAAATCCCTTTTTTTCTGCGAAACAATACTTTACAAGAGATGTTTGAAAAAGTACAGGAGAATCAACTTTAATTGGAGATACAAAAATTTAATTGACTTTTGTAAAGCTACAGGCATCCAAATGATGGGAATCCCAGCCTGTTTAGGTTTTGGACCAAGAGTATTCTTCTCTGTAATATTTTATTTTCTTCCATGTCTACTAACTCCAATCCAAGTTCACTAACCTCTTTTTAGATAGTGCAAAACATGGCAAAGAATACCAAACAAGTGCCCAATATTCTACATTTATTACATCATTTCTAACATATAGAAGTGTGTTATCAAGGCTGGTTCTGTGAACGAACCTAGTTATGCTAAAGTGTGTTTTGTTCTACAAGAAATTAAATGCATGATTATCACACAATTATAAAATACTTGTGTCAAGAATTTTTATTCAAAAATTAATAAGAGAAGCAGATATTAAAACTAGTTCACAAGGTTATTTGGGATATAAGCAGAGTTGTGCAGCAGAAGTGCTCTGGGCCCATAATTTGGGTTATAGAATTTATGTTCTCTAATGAAAAATCACTAACTTGCATTATTGTTAACAAGAATCTTGTGCATTACCATCAGTTTTCTACATTACTACCTCTTGCTCTAGAGTTTGTAAATAACTTTGTCAATAGCAAGCTAATAAACGGGGTGACTCCAATGGATTGAGATAATCTCCAGAGTTTCTGCTACATAATGCCCAGGACTCCATTGAAAGGACACCTAAGAATTTATTTTCCCAAAAATTTGATCATTTTTTTCACTGCCCTTACCTATTTTCCAAACCTAGTCCTTTTGCTTCACCTTTCAGTCTACGGACAACCCTGTATCTGACTGACGTGTTAATTCTGGGAATGTTTTGCAGATTAATTTGCTTGCCAG
>NW_026755353.1:0-1221 GCF_022355385.1 Mustela nigripes
AACCATGTGTCCACACTGTCCCCCAGCACTGCTGCTCTGAGAGCTTTTGGAGTCCTCAACAGGGTTAGGATTTAGGGGCTTCTTCAGAACCGGGAGTGAAAACAACCATAGCTCAAAAGAAAAGCTATGGCCCCCACACAAAAATAATTATCAAAAATGAAAACTATGTTAACTCTGAAGTCCCAAAGTCGAAAAATTGCCTTGAATCTGTCACTAGAAAGCACCCAAGGCCTCACTCTCTGGGTTCTGGGTGCCCTGGGAATGGCAGGAGGCTCTGACACGCGCAAGGGGGTGCCAAACGATGGGTTCTAGCCTGCCCGCTGGCGGGGGGGGGGGTACCTCGTGTGGCGCTGTCCTCTGCCCGACCCCTTGCGGACTGGGTGCGGCGTGGCGGCCGGTGTGGTCCCGGTGCCCTGGGGTTCGCAGGAGGCTGGCGCCCGACACCCACCCCCTCGTGGCCCACGTTTTCTGCTTCAGGTGAGGGCGCGGCGCAGTGTCACTTTACCTGTGAACAGAGGGTCCTCCGGAGAAGCGATGGGGCGGGGAGGGGCAGCAGGGGACGGGAACGGGACAGCGCGGCCTCGGGGGCTAGGCTGGAGCCCGGGAGCGCGCGGGTGGCGAGTCCGGTGGGTCCTGCAGTCCCGACTGGGCCACAAGTCAGCACAACCGCACTGCGTGCCCCTCCTCCGCCAGCCCCTCCACCTCCTCCCAGACTCTCCACCGCCCCATACTCCGCAAGCTCACTTCCCGCCTTGGGCAATTAGCAAAGCCCTTTCTCCGCCCCCCCCCCCCAGCCCTGCCCTCGCCCCCCTCCCTCCTGAGTCCTCTGGGAGCTCACTTCCCGCTTTGGAAATTAGCAAAGACCCTTCTCTGCGCCGCCCCCGGCCCCCTCCCTCCTGAGGCCCGGCCTGGGGGCGGTGCGGGGCGAAGCCCCGGCGGGCTTCGAGCCTTGCCATCGCAGGCGCTGGACAGCCTCTTAGCCTGGCTCCCTGAGCGGGTGTCCGCGCGTGGCCTGGCTGCGTAAAGATCATCAGTCCTAAACGCCGGCTGCACTCTTGGGTCAGTTTGCTGGCTTCCTGATTGTGCCCAAAGCCAGGAACCAGCTTCCCCACCACAGGCCTGGGCTGAGATGCCTGCTCGGGATCTGTCTGAGCAGTCTCCTTGTCTCCAGGCAGGGATGGCACTTCGACCAGGATGTTTGGGTTTTTTGTTTGTTTTTTT
>NW_026755354.1:0-1221 GCF_022355385.1 Mustela nigripes
CTGAGCCTGGACCTCCTGGCACCACCCAGACAGCTGGCCGCACACTGAGCACATCGGACCCGCCATGGCCTTAGGTCGTCATCTCTTCTCAATCTCGGTTTTCAGGCTTCAGAACCTAGACATTATCTCCAATCACGGCCCGGGTTTGAAAATAATGCAGAAATCAGAACTCTTTCCCCATGGCAAGAAACCTTGTGGTTGGCATGTTTTCCAAGGTTCATTGTACTTGAAACCAGTGTGGCCCATGAGGCCCCGCCCATTTTGCGAGCCACATTCGTCACAAACACACATTGTGACCCTCAGCCTGAGCCCTGTCCTCAGGTAAGGCCTCTCAGTGGCTGGATGGAGAGACAGCATATTGGGCTTGCCATGCCCCTAGGCCCCAATTTTTAACCGTAGTTCGGGTTGTCCCTTCACTCTTCCCCAGGGCTTCCCAGGACAAACAGGGGCAATCTGGGCCCATCTGAGCACCTACCGGCACTCAGTCCCGTAGACCAATGTACCCAGAGGTAAAAAGGAACGAACAGGCCCATAGGCACCTATCGGATCTATTGCTTTGGTTTCCAGGCATCTCTCCTTAGAGATCCTTAGAACCCTTAGAACGCTGCTCTTGCGTCTTTATTTATGGGACATCCTTGAGCCATCCAACAGGTGTTGACTGTCCCACAGGAGTCCTTGTTCATGGACCACCTCACAACTCATATCATGGAAAGCTTCCAAGGTCACATGATGCCCCCATCTTCATGAAGGCGGATCATGGAAAGAAACTCCAACCTGAGCCAACGGTTGATCTTCGCCTTGACTTCAGATGCATGAGATCTTGATTAAGCTCTTCAGAGTGCACCTGCTGTGCCCTCACCCCAAAACCTAAGCATAGCTAGTGTTCTCATACTGCCGTCCTCACTCTCCTGGACCACACGCCCTCCATTTTGGGATTTCCGATGACACAGTGCTGCACTCTGCTGCCCCCTAGAAGAAAAACGTTGCCCTATAGGTCTACCCAGAAACCTCAAATGAGGATAAACCTGCATGCCACTCAACTGTACACCAATTATGTAGTCTAGCCTGTGCACTAATGCCCTGTCTGACACAACCTGAGGCCTGAATTCCCAACTGACACCCAGACAGCTAGCCGTACACTGAGAACATCTGAACCGCCTTGGCCTTAGGTTGACATCTCTTTCCAACCTGGTTTTCAGGCGACAGAAACCTAGACCTTAT
>NW_026755355.1:0-1221 GCF_022355385.1 Mustela nigripes
ATGTCATAATGGACTTGACATGTCCCAAGGCGCCAATTTTTAACCAGTTTTCTGGTTGTCCAGTCGCCCTGCCCCATGTCTCTACTCTGGAAACCCTCATTTGGTGGGACACCTGAGGTTGAAAAACAAAACAAAACAAATTAACAACAACAGAACAACGGACTTCTTCCATCCCACAGAATGACCCCAAACTCTTTGGAAGGGGCCAAACCGCCAGAGAGTAAGAAACGTCCATTTCCCATAAAGTCACCTGGAAATTTCCGACCATGAGTGACACGATATCCAGAGACAAAAACTTGAGCAAGAGCCTCACACTCGCCCATTTTCATATCCCGGAGAGTTCTCCTCATGGTCTGTAGATCAGTCCTGCCATAATTATGACCCGAAACAAAAGCCGAGTTTGTGTTTTCAGACAACTGTCCAAACAGCCCTGGCCTACACACCCTACAGGGTCAGGCCCCTGGAGCCAAACAAGCCAAACGACTGTGCTTGCCCTCTCCAAGGGAATTGTATGTGCCCACTCCAATGGCCACAACCCTACTAATAGGATAAACCAACAAAGTCCCTGAGGCCATCCCAATATTTGTGGCTTCCCAGGACAAACGGGCAATCTGGGCCCATCTGAGCACCTACCGGCACTCAGACCCGTAGACTGATGTCCCCAGAGGGAAAAAGAATGAAGAGGCCCCTAGGCACCTATCGGATCCATTGCTTTGGTTTCCAGGCATCTCTCCTCAGAGGCCTGGATTTCAATAACAGCATATACCTGTTTCTTGACTCACCCATCATAACAAATCTCGTCTGCACATGGGAAACTTGACGATGGAGCTGTGTGATAGCCTCTCTTTAGGAGAACCCTTCACGGCCCCAGTGACACCGCTTCATCCCAAGGTCTCCATAGACACAACATCATATTAGGACACATCCATGGGAGATTCCCTTTCAACTTGGCCTCCTCGGTTGCTCCACCAGATCCAGCAGATCTAACCTGTCTTGTTGCTAGCAGACAATTGGAATGCGAGGTGGGCTACCCAGCCATCCATCCTTCTAACCCTGCTCAGAAATGTTGTCCTTGAGCTAACCAACAGGTCTCATTGTCCTGTAGAAGAATCTTTGCAGTTGGGAGCTTCTCACAACTCCCATCGTGGGAAAACCCCATGGCGTCGTGATCCACCCCCCCTTCAATAAGGGGCCATCAGGGACAGAATCTCCAACCTGAGC
>NW_026755356.1:0-916 GCF_022355385.1 Mustela nigripes
CTGACTCACTGAGCATCAGGCAAGCAGCCACAGAAATTCACCCCAGGTTTCCTGACGCCAAGTCCCTTGAAGCCACCAGAATGCCTTTATCCAGGGAAATTCCCAAACACTCTCCTACACCACCCACAGAACCCACCAACTGCACAGAAAATAGAGCATGCCCAACCATATATAGCTGTTTGAGTGAACGTAGGAAGACAAGCATCCCTTTTATTTTGTCCAAGGCTCCTTGGAATCATTTTGAATTTTCCCTCAGCCCTCATTGGAACTCTTTGGATGCAAAGAAGAACCCATTAGGATACATCACCTTGGACAAAGGAGAAGCCATCATCCAAGTCTCTATCTGACCCTAACATCCACCTCACTCTAGATGCCGGCCACAGCCTAGGCCAAGTGCAATAAACACTGCTAGATGAAGGAATACTTTCTATATTCAAAACGCACACCAGTCAATCTCATCTTCCCTTTCGAATCCAAGGGATTACCTAGGAAAGAGATGGTCCAAATACCTTGGTAATCCAGAAATAAACAGAGAAAATGATATCCCTGCCAGATGTTCCCTGCAGAGAAACTCTGGAAATCTAGCACCCACACTAGATTGCTTAAAGCTGGTCCAGTGTGCCAATTGTGAACTCCACCAGAGACAAGAGAAAAGCCCAGGAGGTTTGGGGTGAAAGAGAAGTTTTACCTCCTGTCCTGGCATGGATGTGACATTGTGCCCCACCGGCCTGCTGTTTTGTCTGAATGCTGACGTCCTGGGACAAGCTGCATGACTGACTCAGATGCTGATTTTCAAAGTTCAGGTCTTGTGGAGCCAGAGTGAAGAAGGGTTGTCAGGTGTGGATAAGTAGGCGTCTCCCACCTAGTCTTCACACCTGCTCCAATTCCTGGGAGAAGGAGAGACATATGCTTATTT
>NW_026755356.1:1016-1221 GCF_022355385.1 Mustela nigripes
TGTGGAGCCAGAGTGAAGAAGGGTTGTCAGGTGTGGATAAGCAGGCGTCTCCCACCTAGTCTTCACACCTGCTCCAATTCCTGGGAGAAGGAGAGGCATATGCTTATTTTTTAAGTGGTCATCCACTTCCTTCTCAAGCCGACCAATGCCCTTGTCCGTTTTGGAGAAACAAACATACTCTTCCAAACAAACATTCAACCCCTCA
>NW_026755357.1:0-647 GCF_022355385.1 Mustela nigripes
TTGGTTCCATTGCTTTTGTTTCTAAGCATCTCTCCTCAGAGGCCTGTTTTCCAATACCAGCATATGGGGGATTCCAGAGATACCAAACAGAACAAATATTGTCTCCACATGGGAAACTTATTCTTGGAGCTCTGTAAAAAACCTCCAGTTAGGAGAAAGCTTCAGGTAACCGGAGCCACCGCCCTATTCCAAGGTCTCCATGGACACAAACCCGCATTATGACCATTCGGCAGGAGAGTACATTTCAACTCAGCCCCGTTGATTACTCCCCAGAGCCAGAATATCAAACCTGCCTTGTCGCTAGAGGACAACTGGAATGCAAAGCAGACTCTCTAGGCATCCATCGTCGGAATCCTGCTCTGGCGCCTTTCCATATGGGATGTCCTGGCAGCCTTCCAACAGGTCTTGACTGTCCTGCAGAAGGAATCCTTGCAGATTGGAACATCTCACACCTCCTATCGTGGGAAAAACCTACATGGCCTCATGAGATGCTCCCCTTTATAAAGGGGCAATGATGGACAGAAACTCCAACCTGAGCCAACTTCTGATCCATTGCTTTGGTTTCTATGTATCTCTCCTCAGAGGCCTGGTTTCCAGTATCAGAATATGGGGGTTTCCTAAGGAAACAATCAGAACAGATCTCATCT
>NW_026755357.1:747-1221 GCF_022355385.1 Mustela nigripes
GCAGATCAAACCTGCCTTGTCACTAGGAGACAGTTGGTATGCGAGGTGGGCTGCCCAGGCATCCATCCTTAGAACCCTGCTCTGGAGAATTTCTTTATGGGACGTCTTGAATCCAACCAACCTGTCTTGACTGTCTCGCAGAATGAATCCTTGTGGTCTGAAGCATCACACAATCCCACTGTGAGAAAACCTCCATTTCCTCATGAAGCCCCACACCTTCATAAATGGGCCATCATGGACAGAAAGTCCATCCTAAGCCAAATTCTGATCCGTGCCCTGAATTCAGAAGCACGAGATCTCGATTCAGCACTTGAGAGTGTGCCTTCTGTGCCCTCCCCCCGAAACCTAAGCCTAACTTGTGTTCTCAGACTTCCGTCTTCACAATCCTGGCCACACCCCTCCAGTTTGGCAATTCTTCAGACACAATGTAGCACTCTGCCTGCCCTCCAGAAGAAAAATGTTGCCCTATAGGGC
>NW_026755358.1:0-1221 GCF_022355385.1 Mustela nigripes
TGTGACCTTGGAAGCTTTCCATGATATGAGTTGTGAGGTGGTCCATGAACAAGGACTCCTGTGGGACAGTCGACACCTGTTGGATGGCTCAAGGATATCCCATAAGGAACGACGCAAGAGCAGGGTTCTAAGGGTTCTAAGGATCTCTAAGGAGAGATGCCTGGAAACCAAAGCAATAGATCCGATAGGTGCCTATGGGCCTGTTCATTCCTTTTTACCTTTGGGGACATCAGTCTACGGGTCTCAGTGCCGGTAGGAGATCAGATGGGCCCAGATTGCCCCTGTTTGTCCTGGGAAGCCACAAATATTGGGATAGACTCAGGGACATGGAGGTTTATCATATTAGTAGGGTTGTGGCAATTGGAATGGGTACATAAAATTCCCTTGGAGAGGGCAGGCACAGTCATCAGGTTTGGCTCCAGGTGCCTGAGCCTGTAGGGTGTGTAGGCCAGGGCTGTTTCGACAGTTGTCTGAAAACACAAACTCGGCTTATGTTTCGGGTCATAGGTATGGCAGGTCTGACCTACAGAACATGAGGAGAACTCTTCGGGATATGAAAAAAGGGCGAGTGTGAGGCTCTTGCTCAAGTTTTTCTCTCTGGATATCTTGTCACTCATGGTCGTGAAATTTCCGGGTGACTTCATGGGAAATGGACGAGTCTTACTCTCTGGGGGTTTGCCCCGTCCAAAGAGTTTGGGGTCATTCTGTGGGATGGAAGAAGTCCGTTGTTCTGTTGTTGTTGATTTGTTTTGTTTTGTTTTTCAACCTCAGCTGTCCCACCAAATGATGGATTCCAGAGTAGAGATCTGGGGTGGGGCGCCTGGACAACCAGAAATCTGGTTAAAAATTGGGGCCTAGGGACATGTCAAGCCCATTATGACATCTAATGGTCCAGCCACTGAGAGGACGTACTAGAGGACAGGACTCACGCTGAGGGTCACAATCATGTTTATGCCCTCGTCACACTCAAGTATGGGCGGTGCCTCCGGGTGAATGCTGGTTACTCCTACACTGAACGTTGGACAACATGCCAACCACAAGGTTTCTTGCCATGGGTAAGGAAGAGTTCTGATTTCTGCAGTACAGTGACCCGTGGGCAGTGATTGGAGTTAAGGTCTAGGTTCTGAAACCTGAAAACTGAAGTAGGGAAGAGATGATGACCTAAGGCCATGGCGGGTCTGATGTGCTCAGTGTGCGGTCAGCTGTCTGGGTGTTGGTCAC
>NW_026755359.1:0-1221 GCF_022355385.1 Mustela nigripes
CAGACATGTAACCGACTCTGTTAAGCACATTTCAGGGTCAGTTCAGTGGCAGTAAGTACATTCGCTCTTTTGGACCTGCCACCGCCATCCACTGCCATAACTTTGTCCTCACCCCAAACTGAACTCTACTCACCCTAACCCTAACCCTCCATCTCTCCTCCCCAGCCCTGGCACCCACTAGCTCCTTCCACCTCTATGAATCGGTGCTCTCCGTCCCTCACAAGTGGGGTCCTTCAGTATCAGTCCTTTGGGGACTGGCTTATTTCATGTAGCATAATGGCCTCAAGGCCTGTCCCCATGAGCCTGGAGCTGACCCACTTTTCCCCCAAAGGCGTGGCTCAGCCCTTTCCTGTCTACGTCGAGCCTCCTCAGTCCCCTCTGTCCCCCTCATCTTCTTTCTCAGCCTGAAAATGATTCCAACCGATCTGCAGCTTTGAAGACGTGTTCAGTTCAGATGCCAGGAGCATCCCCCGGGGGTCTCGGGCCTCACTTACCCCATCTGCCCATATCAGGCACCTGCACTCCCCACCAGCTGGCGACCTGCTCCTCCCACAGGTGTCCCCATCTCAGGAGAGGGAAACACCAAGTCCAGACCTTTGGAGTCCTCTGTGACTTCTTGATGGCCACCAACTCTCCCAGTAGTGAGGTGGCTACCTTCAGATGCTCCTCAGTTACTCCTGTGCCTCTGGGGTCTTCCCAGAACCCTGACCTGACTGTTCTCAGACAGTTCATCCAGTGGTACCTGCACTTTCTGGGTGGGGGATTTGCTGGAATCTTCAGTGTGTCCTGCTGCCCCACCTTTTTGAAGGCACATTGTCTGGGCTGTCTGAGGACCCAAGACTGTGGGTCTGTGGCCTGGAGGGATCTAAGCAGAGCTGGTGGGATGCGAGGGCTGCAGGGCACCGAAGCATGTTTCAGAAAGCTTTCCATGGTCCCAGGCATCCTACCGTTTTTGCATCAAAGCCCTGAGATCTTTAAAATGCCAGCAGTGTTACAGTGTGGGCCAGAAAATCACATGTCTCTGCACCCAACACCACCTAAACTATTGGCCCTTTCTTGTCACTTGAGCTGAATACAAAAGATTGGGAGTGGAAGCTTGAGGGCAGGTCCTGAGTCAGACTTTGTGTTTGGGGCACAAAGGCCATCCAGACAAGCTTGTGCCAAGCCTGAGGAGGGGGTCTGTGTGGAGACCCCAGCTGCAGACACTGCTGTCTCCTGATG
>NW_026755360.1:0-1221 GCF_022355385.1 Mustela nigripes
AGGGACAACCCGAACTATGGTTAAAAATTGTGGCCTAGGGGCATGGCAAGCCCAATATGCTGTCTCTCCATCCAGCCACTGAGAGTCCTGACCTGAGGACTGGGCTCAGGCAGAGGGTCACAGGGTGTGTTTGTGACCAATGTTGCCCACAATCATGAGCGGGGATACATGGGCCACTCTAGTTTCAACTACACTGAACCTTGGACAACATGCCAACCACAAGGTTTCTTGCCATGGGGAAAGAGTTCTGATTTCTGCATCAATCAATCCCGGGCCGTGATTGGAGATAAGGTCTAGGTTCTGAAGCGTGAAAACCGAGGTTGAGAAAGATGACGACCTAAGGCCATGGCAGTTCTGTTGTGCTCAGTGTGCGGCCAGCTGTCTAGGTGGGGCCAGGAATCAGATGATCGCTCAGGAACTTTGGAGGTTTATCCTCTTAGTAGGGTTGTGGCCAATGGAATGGGCACATACAATTCCCTAGGAGAGGGCAAGCACGGTCGTCAGGTATGGCTCCAGGGGCCTGAGCCTGTACGGTGTGTAGCCCAGGGCTGTTTGACAGTTGTCTGAAAACACAAACTCGGCTTATGTTTCGGGTCATAGGTATGGCAGGACTGATCTACAGACCATGAGGAGAACTCTTTGGGATTTGAAAAAAGGGCGAGTGTGAGGCTCTTGCTAAAGTTTTTGTCTCTGGATATCTTGTCACTCATGGTCGTGAAAATCCGGGTGACTTCATGGGAAATGGACGAGTCTTATCTCTGGGAGTTTGGCCCCGTCCAAAGAGTTTGGGGTCATTCTGTGGGATGGAAGAAGTCCTTTGTTGTTGTTGTTGTTGTTGTTGTTGTTTTGTTTTGTTTTCAAACCCCACCAAATGAGTGATTCCAGAGTAGAGCCCTGGGGAGGGGCGATTGGACAACAAGAAATCTGGTTTAAAATTGGCGCCTAGGGACATGTCCAGCCATTATGGCATCTAATGTTCTAGCCACTGAGAGGACATACTAGAGGACAGGACTCACGCTGAGGGTCACAATGCGTGTTTATGCCCTCGTCGTTCTCAAGAATGGGCGGGGCCTCAGGGTGAATGCTGGATTCCCCTACACTGAACGTTGGACAACATGCCAACCACAAGGTTTCTCTCCATGGGTAAGGAAGAGTTCTGATTTCTGCATCACACTCACCCCTGGGCAGTGATTGTAGATAAGGTCTAGGTTCTGAAGCCTG
>NW_026755361.1:0-1221 GCF_022355385.1 Mustela nigripes
GGGGGTGGGATTATTGACATTGGGGAGGGTGTGTGCTTTGGTGAGTGCTGTGAAGTGATTCACAGACCTGTACCCCTGGGGATAAAAATATATGTTTAAATGGTTGTATCATTAAAAAATAAATAAATAAATGAATAAAAGAAAAAAAAAAAGTCCAGAGAAATGTGATTACCATATTCCTAGCCTCCATATCATTAGAGTAAGCCTACTTATTAGGATATCCTTGACTATTTTTAGGTTTTAGCCCGGACCTTACTCTTTTTGGTACAACTTGTCTTTTCCATGGGCAGACACATTGCATAACTAGCCTTGACAACCCTGTGCCACTTTAATACATTTCAGTTGAAGATGACTTTACCGGAGTATCTGGAGGCATCCTTAGTTTTATCACTGCTACTGTAGAAAAAGAATCTTTAAGGAACAATGAGGCACTACTTCATGCATGAAAGTAATACATAGCAAAATAAGTAAATGGAGACTTTCTACATGGGTGAAAGGTCATCACTAATAGTATACAAATATTATATTAACATAGAAATGAGGATGCAGATGTTATATTAACATTGTGATATAGTTGGTTATATTAACATTAAGATTTTACTGTTAGAAACTCTTATTTCCTGATGGAAAACCTTTAAATTGCTTGTCACAACAGAAATCCAAAACAAATAAATATGTTAACATTTCCAGTAGCCTGAAAAGTTAACAGTGGCATGTTGGGGGTTGAGGCAGAGAGAGAGAGAGAATGAATGTGAATTTAGTTTCTTTTTGATATAGTGTCTTCTACATTATTCTCAGTACAGATAGCATAGGATACTGAATATTTTCAGGGCAATTTGAACAAATCGGTAATAAATTGATGTGCTTTTTGTTCTGTTGATTCATTTCAGTCATTTGGATGACTGAAATAATTTGATATAACTGTCCCAAATTCACCCACTTAGGCAACATGGAGACCTCCAAAACATTAAAAACAGTATCTATGTGTGCACATGGCCTGAAGTTACCCTTTATACCAGATTATTTAGCATCTTGTACTAATCTTTCATGTCCTTTTATCACAATTTTTCCTTCTGGAAAACAGCTGATTTATATTTTTTTCTCTCTCATAGGAGTTGATTTGTTAAAATGAATATTATTCATTGTTATAGTTAAGTAATGTAGTTTCTCACTTGATTGTGGAATTTAAATAATAAAGTATAATCTAACATGTAATTTAAG
>NW_026755362.1:0-1220 GCF_022355385.1 Mustela nigripes
TCTTGAGTCCTGAGTATTCAGATCATCAGGCTTGGCAAACATTGATTCGAGAGAACACTGTGTTTCTCCTGGAGATATCACCAACAAGCAGCCAGGTGCAGGCAGCCTGGAAATCTTGATCAGAGACAGTCCAGGGAGACTCAGTGGGAAATGGTGGGTTCTGGCAGTGCATCCGTGAGAGGCAGTGATCGTGGAGATGACTCGATGGGGGCACACGAAATTTTGGGCTCTCGCACCAGTAGTATAAACACAGAGCTACTGGCCAAAGATAGTATGGTGAGGACATTAGCTGTTGAACCTGCAAACACGAAGTGCTGGGCGTAAAACACTGGGGGGACTGCTTTCCTCAGTCCAAGTTGCTTTGTCCCAGGAGAACAGACTCTTCTGTAGGGGACTAGAAAAAATCCCTGCCCACATGCTTTCTCCTGATCACAGCATTCTACTGGCCTTCATTTTGTTGAGTTAGTTGAAAGTCTCCTTTCACAGGCACGCCAGAGCCCAACAAGATGAACATCACCATATTCATCCCAGACACCAAAGACTCCAAATGGCAGGCAAGGAGAGCATCTAGGTGACTGGCCTCAAAGACAGGGGACAGCCACAACACACCAGCAGAGGGCATGCATGCCACACACATCGCGAATAGTTCAAGGGCCAGCCATTGGCCACTCCATGATGTCATCATCCTAAAGAATTTACTCTCAGGATAGAAAATAGAATGGGTTTTTTGAATAAGGAGAAGATAGAGACCTGGATCCAGTGCAAAGGTGGAAGAATCATTGGACGCTGAGGAAAAAGATTGTCCAGGCCAATCAAAATGAAACGTCTACATGTAACATGCTCGATGGAAGATTGAAAGCAACAGCCAGGATACATCTGTTCTGTACATCAGAAACACACAGAAGATATCAGGGAGTCTCGAACCACAGAGATAAAAGTGTTTAAAATAATAAAATAAGAAGTCCTTGATATAAAGAATATGAGCAAACTGGATGCAAAGACCAGGAAGCTGACAGAAGTGGAGGATCAAATTTGTCATCTGGAAGACCAGTACTGAAGAGTAAGGAAGCAAATCCAGATAGAGAAGGAAGAATGGTGGAACATGACAATGAGCTTAGGGAAGTCATCAACTCCAAGGAATGGAAAGTGGTGCCTATTTTAAGAGAACTAGGAGTAAGAGAATAAGAGTGCTAAACATTTCTTAGAGAAATCAAAGCTTC
>NW_026755363.1:0-1220 GCF_022355385.1 Mustela nigripes
GCCGGCATTGTGGTGCCTGTTGTGGGTCCAGGGTGTTGGCTGATGGCCCCAGCATGGGACACAGTGCCGGGCAGATGGGTGCCGCTGTCGAGCCAGGGGCTGCGGCAGTGGGCTAGGATGCGCAGGCAAATGGCTTGTTGCACGGTGAAGCTCTTTTGCACCTAATCAATCTCTGGGCACGGGATGAGGGGGTCTTGGTGGCAAGGCTGATGTGGGCCATGCTGACCACAAAGGCGGTGCTGCTAGGACGAGAAGCCAGGATGCCCCCGTTCCCGCGGGGGCCTTGCTGGAAGTGCCACCGTCTGATCAGGATCTCAGCTTGGTCTGGTGCCTGGGGATGTGACTGGAGCGAGGAGCAGTCGGGGCTCCCGAGATAAGCTGGTTCATTGTGCTGGCTCCCGTGGTCCCCAACAGGGTGCTCTGGCGTCGGCAGCCCCCTGTGTTCAGGCCCAGGCTTGCCCTGGAGCCCTGCGGGCCACTTGAGGCTCTGCTCATTGCTGCTGCGATGCAGAGTGCCCCTAATCTGGAGCACAGATGGGCAACATCATCTCTTCTCCCCAAAATTGGGGGTTCTGCCTAAATCTGCATACTAATGGGGGCCGGCATTGTGGTGCCAGTTGGGGTGCCGGAATGCTGGCTGTGTGGCCCAGCTTGGGACACAGTAGCGGGGAGCAGGGGTGCCGCTGTCAAGCCAGGGGCTGCGGCAGTGGGCTGGAATGTGCAAGAAGATGGCTGTTGCACGGTGAAGCTCTTTTGCACGTAATCAATCTCTGGCCAGGGGGTGAGGGGGTCTTGGTGGCAAGGCTGGTGTGGGCCGAGCTGACCACAAAGGCGGTGCTGCTAGGAGGAGAGACCAGGACGCCCCGTCCACGCTGGCAGCCTTGCTGGAAGTGCCGCCGTCTGATCTGCACCTCTGCTTGGTCTGGTGCCTGAGGATGTGACTTAGGGAGGAGCCCTCGGGGCTCCTGACACAGGCTGGTTCGTTGTGCTGCTCCCCCCCGACAGGGTGCTCTGGTGTTCGGACCCAGGCTTGCCCTGGAGCCCTTTGGTCCACTTGTGGCCCTGTTCGTTGCTGCTGCGATGCAGAGTGCCCCAAATCTGGAGCACTGATCGACAACATCATCTCTTCTCACCAAAACTGAGGGTGCTGCTGAAAGCCCCATGCTGATGGGGGCCGGCATTGTGGTGCCTGTTGTGGGTCCAGGGTGTTGGCTGATGGC
>NW_026755364.1:0-1220 GCF_022355385.1 Mustela nigripes
TTCTGGTTCTCAAGTTGCCCATCCCAGGGCTCTACTCTGGAATCCCTCATTTGGTGGGACACCTGAGGTTGAAAAACAAAACAAAACAAATCAACAACAACAGAACAACGGACTTCTTCCATCACACAGAATGACCCCAAACTCTTTGGACGGGGCCAAACCCCCAGAGAGTAAGACTCGTCCATATCCCATGAAGTCACCCGGAAATTTCACGACCATGTGTGACACGATATCCAGAGGCAAAAACTTGAGCAAGAGCCTCACACTCGCCCTTTTTTCATATCCCGAAGTGTTCGCCTCATGGTCTATAGATCAGTCCTGCCATACCTATGACCCGAAACATAAGCCGAGTTTGTGTTTTCAGAGAACTGTCCAAACAGCCCTGGCCTACACACCCTACAGGCTCAGGCGCCTGGTGCCAAACCTGACAACGGTGCTTGCCCTCTCCAAGGGAATTGTATGTACCCATTCCAATGGCAACAACCGTACTAAGAGGATAAACCTCCAATGTCCTGAGGCCATTCCAATATTTGTGGCTTCCCAGGACAAACAGGGGCAATCTGGGTCCATCTGAGCACCTACCGGTAGTCAGACTCGTAGACTGATGACCCCAGAGGTAAAAAGGAACGAACAGGCCCCTAGGCAACTATCGGATCCATTGCTTTGGATTCCAGGCATCTCTCCTCAGAGGCCTGGATTTCAATAACAGCATATGGCTGTTTCTTGACTCACCCATTAGAACAAATCTCATCTACACATGGGAAACATGCACGACTGAGCTGTGTGAAAGCCTCTCTTTAGGAGAACCCTTCAGGGCCCCAGTGCCACCGCTTCATTCTAAGGTCTCCACAGACACAAAATCATATTAGGACACATCCACCGGAGAGTCCATTTCAACTCAGCCTCCTTGGTTGCTCCCCCAGATCCAGCAGATCTAACCTGTCTTGTTGCTTCTAGACCATTGGAACGCGAGGTGGGCTACCCAGGCATCCAACATTAGATCCCTGCTCGGAATCATTGTCCTGGAGCGAACCAACAGGTCTCAATTGTCCTGTAGAAGAATCTTTGCAGTTGGGAGCTTCTCACAACTCCCATCGTGGGAAAACTGCCATGGCCTCGTGATCCACACCCCTTCAAGGAAGGGCCATCAGGGACAGAATGTCCAACCTGAGCGATCATCTGATCCTCGCCCTGAATTCAGATGCACGAGATCTCGATTC
>NW_026755365.1:0-1220 GCF_022355385.1 Mustela nigripes
GAAACACCAGAGCAGACTATTTTCCCCTGGAAAGATCTGCAGCGAGCTCTGTGCTGGGGGGCAGGGAAAAGGTTCTGGAAGGGCTTGGAGCAGGCTGCAGAAACAGCCCAAGGGTGAACACGGAGATGCGCCTGTGTGAGCATTTTCAAGGCCCCACCCAAAGGGGACTTGGCAGGAGGGCATTTCTGGGCAGCTTGCCCTCGGTGCTCTGAAATGAGCATACAGCATGGCGGATAGCAGCTGGGGATGGATATGTTGAATTTATAACCTTACAGCAGGGCCTGGGGGAATGTTGATGATTCCCGAAATCATTGCAGTGTGCTTTCTGCCTCCTACCCAAAGAACAAGGCATGGGGATCCATGCATGCTCTCACTGAGTTCCTGCTGCAGTGACATGCAGCTAAAAATTAGTAAACCACAGTGCATCGGCCCTTACTGTTTCCTTTCCCTGGGGTACCTTTGGATGTGAGTGCCAGTGGGCGGAGAAGAAAGAAATGCACTGACCAGTGGAGCTCCGATCTGAGAAGTCCAGGCAGGCCTCCGTCTGAGCCAGGACCCACCCTCTAAGGACAAATCTCTGCTTTTCCAGGTCTCCTGGGTGTAGACAAGCAGGTTCCCAGGCTCAGGACTCTCCGGCAACAGGTAGGAGTCTCTAATTTGCTTCCCATGTGGCAGGAGAGTCAATAAATGAGGGCGCTGTATTCTAGCCGTTCACCCTCTGACGTGTTCGTGTGAATGAGGTAACCCCCCAAACCCAGGGTATTGGCAATGCCTTTGTATTAGGTATCAATGGCTGAGTAACAGATTAGCCCAATAACTAGGAGCTTCAGACAATAATAATTTATTATCTCTCACTGTTTCTGTGGCTCCAAAGTTCAGACTGGATACTGTGGGGATGGCTCATATCAGGAGGCTCCTCCCCTCGTGTGGGTAGCTGCTAACTCTTGATGCTGACTATAGCCAAAGGCCAGAAAACTGACACATGGCCTCTCCACGTGGCCTGGGCTTCCTCACAATATGGCGGCTAGTACCAAGGACAAGGGTCCTGAGAAAGAGAGAGAGCCAAGCAGACATGGTATCCTTTATATCTTCAGAAGTCGCCATATTGCATTGATTAGAAGCCAGTCACTAACCCATATGTGAAGGAAGGATTAGGCTCCATTTGCTGTGACCTATTTAAAAACTACCGTGGGCCTCGGCAGGGCACCTGGGTGGTGCAG
>NW_026755366.1:0-1220 GCF_022355385.1 Mustela nigripes
GAAAGAAGTTAAATTTTTTATGTACTACTGCATCTAAACTTATCAAATTCTTTTGCTATAATTAGACAAGTATGTCATCCTGTTTTTATACCAAGTCTTTCATTAAAAAAAATCATATAATCTGAAATATTATTTCTTTATTATTATTATTATTATTATTATTAATTTTAAAGATTGTATTCATTGGGGTACCTGAGTGACTCGTCAGTTAAGTGTCTAACTATAACTCACGTGATAATACCCGGGTCCGGGGATAGAGCCCCGCAGGGGGTTCCCTGCTCAGTGGGGTGCTTCTCCCTCTCCCACTGTTTTTCCCCCTGCTGTGTGCATGTTTTTCTTTTTTCACTCTTTCTCAAATAAATAGGTAAAATTTAAAGATTATCTCTCTCAAATAAATAAGTCAAATTTTTTTTCTCAATGGAAGGGAGAAGCAGACTCTCCACTGAGCAGGGAGCCTGATGCAGGGCTCAATACCAGGACCCTGGGATCATGACCTAAGCTGAAGGCAGACACTTGAACCGAATAAGTCACCCAGGCACTCCAGTTGTTCATTTATTTATTTATTTTTATTATGCTTATGTTTTATCTCTCTTTTCTTCAAGTCTTTTTTTTTATCTTTTTACTTTTTTCATAAAACTGAATTATTTTAAGATGACTTGGTCATCCTCTTTTCCCCCACCCCATAGGTCATAGAGTACATTTTAACTGTTAAAATAATATTAGTATTTAAGTGCTGCCTACACAAATTAAGGCAAATTATCTGTGGTCTGTATTCCTGAAAATATTTTTTTTATTATGCCTTCCTATTCCAACGACATTTTATAAGGATCTAAATGTTTACATTTGTGATTATTTTTTTCAAGATAATAAAGCTATTACTGCATTCTTTTTTATATCTGATGTTATTTAAAAATTTTCTGTCAGTCTGATTCTTTTTTCTTTATTAATGAATTATTTTTTTTTCTCTCTAACACTTATGATTTTTTTTTGTCTTTGGTATGTATGCCCTAGTTTGGGATTCATAGAGTCAACTAGAGTTATGAATATTTTCTTTCCTTTCTTGTATGTAAGTTTTAATCCAGGGTCTTGACTATTTTATGCTTGAGAAATAGATGTACATTAATATTCAAATATTTCTTTCCTTTTTTCTTCTTTCATTTAAAAAAACTCATTTATTTTATTTTATTTAAAAAATATTTATTTATTTATTTGGAGTAGAG
>NW_026755367.1:0-1220 GCF_022355385.1 Mustela nigripes
AAGAAGGGGCCATCAGGGACAGAATGCCCCACGAGAGCGATCGTCTGATCCTCGGACTGACTTCAGATGCACGAGATCTCGATTCAGGTCTCCAGATTGTGCCTGCCATATCCTCACCAAGAAACCTAGGCCTAGCTTGGGTTCTCAGACTTCCGTCCTGAGACTACTGGCCCACAAGCCCTCCAGTTTGGCAATCCAGAACTACAATGCAGCACTCTGCCTGCCCTCCAGAAGAAAAACATTGCCCTCTGGGGATACCCAGAAACCCCCAATGAGGATCATCCTGAACGGCATTCGGCTGTACCCCAAATATATAGGATGACCTGGGCACTAATGCCCTTTCTGACACAGCCTGAGCCTGGACCTCCTCGCCGCACCCAGACAGCTGGCCGCACATTGAGCATATCGGACCCGCCATGGCCTTAGGTCGTCATCTCTTCTCAACCTCGGTTTTCAGGCTTCAGAACCTAGACCTTATCTACAATCACAGCCCGGATTGGAAAATGATGCAGAAATCAGAACTCTTTCCCCATGGCAAGAAACCTTGTGGTTGGCATGTTGCCCAAGGTTCAGTGTAGTTGAAACCAGTGTGGCCCATGAGGACCCGCCCATGCTTGCGGGCCACATTGGTAACAAAAACAAAATGTGACCTTCAGCCTGAGCCCAGTCCTCAGGTAAGGCCTCTCAGTGTCTGGATGAAGAGACAGCATATTGGGCTTGCCATGCACCTAGGCCCCAATTTTTAACCATAGTTCGGGTTGTCCCTTCATACTTCCCCAGGGCTCTGCTTTAGAATTCCTCTTTTGGTGGGACACCTGAGGTAACAACCCTGAAAGTATTCCTCCATCCAACAGATTGACGAAAAGCAATTGTGATCGGGCCAAATCCACAGAGAGCAAGATTCGTCCATGGCCCATGAGGCCTCCTCGACATTCCACGGCCATCGCTGAAACAAAATCCAGAGACAAAGGTATGAGCAAGCGCCTCAGACTCTTACTTTCTTCTTATCCTGAAGATGTCTTATCATGGTTTGTAGATCGGGCCTGCCATACCTACGTCCCCAAATATAAGCTGAGTTTGTGTTTTCAGACTTCTGTCCTCAATGTCCTGGGCCACACGCCATCCTGGCTGGGGACCCTGGAGCCACACATTAGGACTGTGCCTACCCAATCGATGGGAATTCAGCCCATTCCATTGTCCAAAATCGTACAAATTAGGAG
>NW_026755368.1:0-1220 GCF_022355385.1 Mustela nigripes
TCCGTCCCTTGGGAGAAGTTCCTACTGCCTTTGTTACAAGAAATGAAAGATATTTACTACACTGTTGGTGCATAGCATGGATCAATACATTGAGTGATAGTATTAACATACTTCTTGAACTGCCCATTGCCCCCCAAGCACCAAATAAAATTTCATGCTCTGGGGAAACCAAAGTGAGAGGTCCCCAACTTTTAAGAGTAACGGGCAGGATAGAGATGTAAATACTGTGTCAGTGTAGTACCAGAGTAACTAATATTTAAACCAGGAAGAGAATGTGTGTGGAAGAAAGGCACTGATGATGTATAAAGCCATTTGACTGGATGGTGACTACCCTCAGACTGACAATTTGCCATGAAAGCTTCCAGGCAAATTTGAGATCTTTATTAGTGACAATATGGCTATAGCCTTAAGGGGAAGAAAAAAATCAAAAACCAAATACCAAACACACATACACACAAACTGTTGGTCTTGTGTCTTTTCACAAATAATGACAGTTATCAGAAATTTTATCTTTAAGTGGGGGAAAACAGCAACTGAAAATGTATTTAATTTGATTCATGACAGAATATGGTGTTTTTGTTCATTTCACACCATTTTTTTGGTTTTATTTAAATTAATGCAATCTGAGATAAAATGTTAATATTCCTGAGGGTATGGACATTGTATACAAATGAACCCAGCTAAGTGGGCTCCTGGACAGGGTCTGATCTATTTATAAAAGTATCTGGAGCTAAGTGGTTTGTTCCAGAAGAAGATAACGCCTTCCCTCCATTGCATTTGCCTTCTACAGCCTAAGTGGGAGTTAATACGTTCACTTATCTCCTTAAATCTTGTCCAGAGTGTGTTAAAGCAGTCATAGGGGACCTGGGTGTTTTTGCCATTTGCCTTCTCATAACAATGCCCCAGATTTCTCCTGGAGAATCAACGTTCTCGCTTTCAGTCCATGCACTTAAGCAGCGGCAACTTCACACTGGCTCCTGACACTAGCAGTGGCATGTCACCCACTAATGGCCTTTGAGAACATCACTGAGTGAGCCGTGAGTTTAGTAGATGCACGAGACCTTTGCTGGGTCGGTGAGGAGGTGGGTCTCTGAATAACTAGCCCGAGATCCACTTGTGTGTGGTGGAACAAATGAGCAGTGATGTGTTGGCCAGAGTGCCCATCCTAGAGAGCCCTGAATGCCAGACAAAAGCATTTGAGACTATTTTTTCAGGCAACA
>NW_026755369.1:0-1220 GCF_022355385.1 Mustela nigripes
GGCAGGCACAGTCCTGAGGTGTGGGTCCAGGGGCCTCAGCCTGGAGGCTGTGTTGTACAGGGATGTCAGGATAGAAGTCTGAAAACACGGTTTGGGGACGTAGGTATGGCAGGACCGGTCTACAGAATATGAGGAGAATTTTTTGGGCTATGACCTAAGGGTGAGGCTTATGTCTCTGGATTTTGTGTCAATAGTGGCCTTGGAATGTCGGGCTGGCCGCATGGGCCATGGAGGAGTCTTTCTCTCTGGGGATGGCCTGATCCCAAGTGATTGGGTTCATTCTGTGGGTGGGAGGAATCCTATCTGTGTTTACTTACCTCAAATGTCCCATCAAAGAGGGATTCCAGAGCAGAGCACTGAGTAGGGGTGACTAGATGTCTCTACCTCTGGTTAAGATTGGGTGACATGGGGCATGGCAGGCCCCATATGTGGGCTCATGGTCCAGCCACTGAGAGGCTTTACTTGAGGACAGGGTTCAAACCTAGGGTCCCAATGTGTGTTTGTGCCCACCGCAGCTCTTAAGCATGGGCAGGGCCTCAGGGACCGTACACTACCCTCAGGGGCCCTACCACTACTCCTGTAGGCCCTACAGGGGTCCTACACTGAACTTTGGATAAGATGCCAACCACAAGATTCTGGCGAGAGGGAAGGAGGAGTTATGATTTCTGCATCACGTTCACCCATGGGAAATGAGTAGAGATAAGGTCTAGGTTTCTGTAGCCTGAAAACCAGGTTGGAAAGAGATGGCATCCTAAGGCCATGGCGGTTCAGAATTTCTCAGTGTACGGAAAGTGTCTGGGTGTCGGTTAGGAATTCAGGCCTCAGGTTGTGTCAGACAGGGCATTAGTGCACAGGCTAGACTATATAATTGGTGTACAGTTGAGTGGCATGAAGATTTATCCTCATTTGAGGTTTCTGGTAGACCCATAGGGCAACGTTTTTCTTCTAGAGGGCAGGCAGAGTGCATCACTGTGTCATCGGAAATCCCAAAATGGAGGGCGTGTGGTCCAGGAGAGTGAGGACGAAGTCTGAGAACACTAGCTATGCTTAGGTTTTGGGGTTAGGGCACAGCAGGTGCACTCTGAAGAGCTTAATCAAGATCTCGTGCATCTGAAGTCAAGGAGAATATCAGCCGTTGGCTCAGGTTGGAGTTTCTTTCCATGATCCGCCTTCATGAAGATTGGGGGCATCATGTGACCTTGGAAGCTTTCCATGATATG
>NW_026755370.1:0-1220 GCF_022355385.1 Mustela nigripes
CGCTGGGCTTAGGGTTTCTTTCTTGTTCTTTCTCCAGCTCCTTTAGGTGTAGGGTTAGGTTGTGTACCTGAGACCTTTCTTGTTTCTTGAGAAAGGCTTGTACCACTATATATTTTCCTCTCAGGACTTCCTTTGTTGTGTCCCACAGATTTTGAACCATTGTATTTTCATTATCATTTGTTTCCATATTTTTTTTTCAATTCTTCTTTAATTTCCGGTTGACCCATTCATTCTTTAGAAGGATGCTGTTTAGTCTCCACGTATTTGGGTTCTTTCCAAACGTCCTCTTTTGGTTGAGTTCTAGCTTCAGAGCATTGTGGTCTGAAAATATGCAGGGAATGATCCCAATTTGTTGATGCCGGTTGGGTCCTTATTTAGTACCGACGATGTGATCTATTCTGGAGAATGTTCCATGTGCACTAGAGAAGAATGTATTCTGTTGCTTTGGAATGAAAATTCTGAATATATCTGTGATGTCCATCTGGTCTAGGGTGTCGTTTAATGTCTTTATTTCCTTGTTGATCTTTTGCTTGGATGATCTGTCCATTTCAGTGAGGGGCGTGTTAAAGTCCCCTACTATTATTGTATTATTTTTGAGTGTTTCTTTGATTTTGTTATTAATTGGTTTAAATAGTTGGCTGCTCCCACGTTGGGGGCATAGATATTCAAAATTGTTAGATCTTCTTGTTGGACAGACCCTTTGAATATGATATAGTGTCCTTCCTCATCTCTTATTATAGTCTTTGGATTAAAATCTAATTGATCTGATATAAGGATTGCCACTCCTGCTTTCTTCTGATGTGCATTAGCATGGTAAATTCTTTTCCACCCCCTCACTTTAAATCTGGAGGTGTCTTCAGGCTAAAATGAGTTTCTTGGAGGCAACATATAGATGGTTTTATTTTTTTTAAGATTTTATTTATTTATTTGACAGAGAAAATCACAAGTATGCAGAGAGGCAGACAGAGAGAGAGAGGAGGAGGAAGCAGCTCCCTGTTGAGCAGAGAGCCCGATTGGGTCTTGATCCCAGGATCCTGAGATCAGGACTTGAGCCGAAGGCAGCAGCTTAACCCACTGAGCCACCCAGGCGCCCGTTTTTTTTTTTTTTTTTTTTTATCCATTCTGATACCTTGTGTCTTTTGATTGGGGCATTTAGCCCATTAACATTCAGGGTAACTATTGAGAGATATGAATTTAGTGCCATTGTATTGCCTGTAAGG
>NW_026755371.1:0-1220 GCF_022355385.1 Mustela nigripes
CCCAGACGGCAATGTTTTTCTTCTGGAGGGCAGGCAGAGTGCTGCATTGTAGTTCTGGATTGCCAAACTGGAGGGCTTGTGGGCCAGTAGTCTGACGACAAAGTCTGAGAACCCAAGCTAGGACTAGGTTTCTGGGTGAGACCTGAATCTAGATCTCATGCATCTGAAGTCAGGGCGAGGATCAGACCTTCGCTCAGGTTGGACATTCTGTCCCTGATGGCCCCTTCTTGAAGGGGGGCGTGGATCACGAGGCCATGCGGGTTTTCCTACGATGGGAGTTGTGAGAAGCTCCCAACTGCAAAGATTCTTCTGCAGGACAATTGAGACCTGTTGGTTGGCTCCAAGACAACGATTCCGAGCAGGGTTCTAAGAATGGATGGCTGGGTAGCCCATCTCGCATTCCAATTGTCTGCAAGCAACAAGACAGGTTAGATCTGCTGGATTGGGGGAGCAACCGAGGAGGCTGAAATGAAATGGACTCTCCCATGGATGTGTCCTAATATGATAATATATCTATGGAGACCTTGGAATGAAACGGTGGCTTGGGGCCCTGAAGGATTCTCCTAATGAGAGGCTTTCACACAGCTCCATCGTGCAAGTTTCCCATGTGTAGATGAGATTTGTTCTGATGGGTGAGTCAAGAAACAGCCATATGCTGTTATTGAAATCCATTCCTCTGAGGAGAGATGCCTGGAAAACAAAGCAATGGATCGGAAATGTGCCTAGGGGCCTGTTCGTTCCTTTTTATCTCTGGGGACATCAGTCTACGGGTCTGAGTGCCGGGAGGTGCTCAGATGGGGCCAGATTTCCCCTGTTTGTCCTGGGAAGCCACAAATATTGGGATGGCCTCAGGGATTTTGGAAGTTTATCCTCTTAGTAGGGTTGTGGCCATTGGAATGGGCACACACAATTCCCTTGGAGAGGGCAAGCACAATCGTCAGGTTTGGCTCCCGGGGCCTGAGCCTGTAGGGTGTGTAGGCCAGGGCTGTTGGACAGTTGTTTGAAAACACAAACTCGGCTTATGTTTCAGGTCATAGGTTTGGCAGGACTGATATACAGACCATGAGGAGAATTCTTCGGGATATGAAAATAGGGCGAGATTGAGGCTCTTGCTCAAGTTTTTATCTCTGGTTATCGTGTCACTCATGGTCGTGAAACTTCCAGGTGACTTCATGGGAAATGGACGAGTCTTACTCTCTGGGGGTTTGGCCCCGTCCAAA
>NW_026755372.1:0-1220 GCF_022355385.1 Mustela nigripes
TGTCCACAGACTACTGGCTCACAAGCCCTCCAGTTTGGCAATCCAGAACTACAATGCAACACTCTACCTGCCCTGCAGAAGAAATACATTGGCATCTGGGGCTACCTAGAAACCCCAAATGAAGATCAACCTGCACGACACTTGGATGTACCCAAAATATATAGGATGACCTGGGCAATAATGCCCTTTCTGACATAGCCTGGGGCTGGACATCCTAGGCCAACCCAGACAGCTGGCTATAAAATGAGAACATCAGACCCCCCATGAACTTAGGTCGTTTACCCTTCCCAACCTCAGTTTTCAGGCTTCAGAACCTAGACCTTATCTACAATCACGGCCCGGTTTTGAAAATGATGCAGAAATCAGAACTCCTTACCAATTGGACGAAAACTTGTGGTTGGCTTGTTGTCCAACGTTCAGTGTAGTGGAAACCAGTGTGTCCCTTGAGGCCCCGCCATTGCTCACGGTCCAGATAGGTAGCAAACACACATTGTGACCCTCAGCCTTAGCCCACTCCTCAGGGCCAAATCCACAGAGAGCAAGATTCGTCCATGGCCCAAGAGGCCTCCTCGACATTTCACGGCCATCGCTGATACAAAATCCAGAGAAAAAGCCTGAGCAAGCAGCTCAGACTCGCACTATCTTCATATCCTGAAGATGTCTTCTCATGGATTGTAGATCGGGCCTGCCATACCTACGTTCCAAACATAAGCTGAAATTGTGTTTTCAGAATTCTGTCCTCAATGTCCTGGGCCACACACCATCCAGGCTGGGGACCCTGGAGCCACACATTAGGACTGTGCCTACCGAATCCATGGGGATTCTGCCCATACCATTGTCCAAAATCGTACAAATTAGGAGAACTCTCCAAAGTCACTGAGGCCATCCCAATAGTATAGGTCGCCCTGGGACAAAAAAGGTCAGTCTGTCACCAGCTGAGCATCTACCTCCACTCATACCCTAGATGGATGTCCCCAGAGAAGAAGATTGAACCAGACAGGACCCTAGGCCAAAATTGGATCCATTGCTTTGGTTTACAGGCATGTCTCCTCAAAACCCTGGATTCCAATACCAGCATTGGTGTTTTCCTGAGGCACCCTTCAGAACAAACCTCGTCTCCACAAGGAAACTTGTGCATGGGAGCTATGTGAAAATCTTAGGAGAATACTTCATGGTCCCGAGGCCACTGTCCCATTCCAAGGCCCTCATGGACACAAACA
>NW_026755373.1:0-1220 GCF_022355385.1 Mustela nigripes
GAAGTGTTCTCCTAAAGAGAGGCTTTCACATAGCTCCATCGTGCAAGGTTCCCATGTGTAGATGAGATTTGTTCTGATGGGTGAGTCAAGAAACAGCCATATGCTGGTACTGAAATCAAGGCCTCTGAGGTGAGATGCCTGGGAACCAAAGCAATGGATCCGATTAGGGCCTAGGGGCCTGTTCGTTCCTTTTTACCTCTGGGGATAACAGTCTAAAAGTCTGAGTGCTGGTAGGATCTCAGATGGGCTCAGATTGCTCCTGTTTGTCCTTGGAAGCCACCACTATTGGGATGGCTTCAGGGACTTTGGAGGTTATTCCTATTAGTAGCGTTGTGGCCATTGGAATGGGCACACAGAATTCCCTTGGAGAGAGCAAGTACAGTCCTCAGCTTGGCTCCAGGGCCTAAGCCTGTAGGCTGTGTAGGCCAGGGCTGTTTGGACAGTTGTCTGAAAACACAAAATCGGCTTATGTTTCGGGTCATAGGTATGGCAGGACTGATCTACACCATGAGGAGAACTCTTTGGGATATGAAAAAAGGGCCAGGGTGAGGCTCTTGCTCAAGATTTTGTCTCTGGATATCGTGTCACTCATGGTCGTGAAATTTCCGGGTGACTTCATGGGAAATGGACGAGTCTTACTCTCTGGGGGGTGGACCCGTCCAAAGAGTTTGGGGTCATTCTGTGGGATGGAAGAAGTCCGTTGTTCTGTTGTGATTGATTTGTTTTGTTTTGTTTTTCAACCTCAGGTGTCCTTCAAATGAGGGATTCCAGAATAGAGCCATGGGGAGGGGAGACTGGACAACCAGAAATCTGGTTAAAAATTGGGGCCTAGGGATATGTCAAGCCCATTATGGCATCTAATGGTCAAGCCACTGAGAGGACGTACTAGAGGACAGGACTCACGCTGAGGGTCACAATGCGTGTTTAGCCCTCGTCGCACTCAAGACCTTATCTCCAATCACGGCCCGGGTTTGATAATGATGCAGAAATCAGAACTCTTTCCCCATGGCAAGAAACCTTGTGGTTGGCATGTTGTCCAAGGTTCAATGAACTTGAAACCAGTGTGGCCCATGAGGCCCCGTCCATGCTTGGGGGCCACATTGGTCACAAATCCACATTGTGACCTTCAGCCTGAGCCCAGTCCTCAGGTAAGGTCTTCAGTGGCTGGATGAAAAGACAGCATATTGGGCTTGCCATGCCCATAGGCCCCAATTTTTAAC
>NW_026755374.1:0-1220 GCF_022355385.1 Mustela nigripes
TTGCGGGCCGCCTTGGTGGCCAGCTGCTTGCGCGGGGCCTTGCCGCCAGTCGACTTGCGCGCCGTCTGCTTCGTGCGAGCCATGGCCAGACACTGGAGCTGCGAAAGATAGCGACTGCTGAGTTGGTGCCGGGACCAGACTTTATACCCATGATCCCATCCTGATTGGCCAAGTCTGTCGAGAGAGTAACGTGATTGGTTCTCAAGCCAATCTTCATTTGACTGCTAGGATCTCCGAAACGGTTTTGATTTCCAAGCTATTAGTTTTATTTTTATGTCCTATTTTTACAGGATAAGATTATAGCTGTACTTCATCCTAAGTTTACTGTTCTCAACCAAAACGTTAAGATTCCACCAGTGAAAGAGAATTGGACCTAGAATCTGTGCAAGTCAGCACCTAAAGTGTCCTTAAAAATGCATTTATTATTTCACCCCTTTGTCCCTTTAAACAGAACATGGGGAAAATCATATCAGAATGTGTTGGTTAGTCTTAGAAAAGTTGTGTTTCCTAACAGCATCATTCAGATCTCCTGCTGATTGTACAGACCCAGAACAGGCACTTTTAAAAAATACTACGGGCACAGCGGCCGCCTGGAACGCCAAAACTTGACTTTGCCCCGCGTGGTGCGGGGAAGGAAGCCTGATATGCGTTAGACTAAACGCCAGCGAGCGGTTATCTGACATCATTCACTCACTTTCGGATGCAATCAAGGGGCTGATTGGATTACTTTTGTAAATCTTGGTGAATTTAATTGGCAGGTGTGGAGTGCTAAGATTCACATTGACCAGTAATTTGTTCTTCTTTAGGAGTACCTCTGAAGTGTTAGGAACCTTTTCGTTGACCAATGAACCTCCACCTTCTGCTGGTGATAACGACCCAGAAACAAAAACAAAAAACAGGTTAAGTGTATTTGTTGGGACAGAAGTTTACAAATTGCCCATAACAGTGTTGGGGCGGGGGGCAAATAAAGATAGTTTAGTGGTTTAACAAATTAAGAAAACTATGCATTGTAAGCATTTATCAGAATTGACTAAATCAAACGGGAGACCAGTTATTTTGTGTTCTTCATTTAGGTTACTTTTAAGTTTCAGAAATAAGTGTTCGTTCAGTTCTTTCTCGGAAATGGTGGGTGGCTCTTAAAAGAGCCTTTGGTCTCAGAGACTTCCAGACCTTACTTGCCCTTGGCCTTGTGGTGGCTCTCGGTCTTCTTGGGCAGCAGC
>NW_026755375.1:0-1220 GCF_022355385.1 Mustela nigripes
AGCCCTGGCCTACACACCCTAGAGGCTCAGGCCCCTGGAGCCAAACCTGACGACTGTGCTTGCCCTCTCCAAGGGAATTGTATGTGCACATTCCAATGGCCACAACCCTACTAAGAGGATAAACCTCCAAAGTCCCTGAGGCCATCCCAATATTTGTGGCTTCCCAGGTCAAATGGGGCAATCTGGGCCCATCTGAGCACCTACCGGCGCTCAGACCCATAGACTGATGTGCCCAGAGGTAAAAAGGAATGAACAGGCCCCTAGGCACCTATCGGATCCATTGCTTTGGTTTCCAGGCATCTCTCCTCAGAGGCCTGGATTTCAATAACAGCTATGGCTGTTTCTTGTCTGACCCATCAGAACAAATCTCATCTACACTTGGGAAACTTGCACGATGGAGCTATGTGAAAGCCTCTCTTTAGGGGAACCCTTCAGGGCCCCAGTGCCACCGCTTCAGTACAAGGTCTCCATTGACATAAAATCATATTAGGACACATCCACGGGAGAGTGCATTTCAACTCACCCTCCCCGATTGCTCCCCCAGATCCAGCAGATCTAACCTTTCTTTTTGCTTGGAGATAATTGGAATGCCAGGTGGGCTACCCAGCCATCCATCCTTAGAACCGTGCTCGGAATCGTTGTCCTGGAACCAACCAACAGGTCTCAATTGTCCTGCAGAAGAAACTTTGCAGTTTGGAGATTCTCACAACTCCCATCGTGCGAAAACCCTCATGGCCTCGTGATCCACCCCCCCACCCCCCCTTCAAGAAGGGGCCATCAGGGACAGAATGTCCAACCTGAGCGTTTGTCAGACACTCTACCTAACTTCAGATGCACGAGATCTTGATTCAGGTCTGTACATTGAGCCTGCCATATCCTCACCCAGAAACCTAGGCCTAGCTTGGGTTTTCAGACTTCTGTCCTTAGACTACTAGGCCACAAGCCCTCCAGTTTGGCAATCCAGAACTACAATGCAGCACTCTGCCTGCCCTCCAGAAGAAAAACATTGCCCTCTGGGGCTACCCAGAAACCCCAAATGAGGATCAACGGGGCACACCAGTCGGCGGTACCCCAAATATATAGGCTTAGCTGGGCACTAATGCCCTTTCTGACACAGCCTTATCCTGACCTCCTGGCCCCACCCAGACAGCTGGCCGCACACTGAGCACATCTGACCCCTCATGGCCATAGGTCGTCATCTCTTCTCAACCTCGGTTTTC
>NW_026755376.1:0-1220 GCF_022355385.1 Mustela nigripes
TGTGAGATGAAGAGTCTCTTATGGTTTGTCTCCCTCCCGATCCCATCTTGTTTCATTTACTCTTCTCCTGTCCCCCAAACCCCCCACATTGCACCTCCATTTCCTCATATCAGGGAGATCATATGGTAGTGTCTTTCTCTGGTTGACTTATTTTGCTAAGCATAATACCCTCTAGTTCCATCCATGTCAACGCAAATGGCAAGATTTCATTTCTTTTGATGGCTGCATAGTATTCCATCATATATATATACATATATACAATTCATTTGTGATGGACATCTAGGTTCTTTCCGTAGTTTGGCTATTGTGGATATTACTGCTATAAACATTTGGTGCACGTGCCCCTTTGGATCATAGAGCAGTCTTCTTTACCTCTATCAGAACCCCAGGAAGCTTTATTTATTTATTTACTCACATAAACAGATGATCCTACACAACGTTTTTTGATGTTCAAATGTATTATAATGTCTTACCGCTTAACACTATGCTTACTGCTCTCTTTCACTGTCTGACTAAATCCTCATCATCACTATGCCATTTAATGAGAAGGAACATTTGATCTCAGAGTTCTCTCCATATCAGGGAATGAAGGCTCCACCCTTCTGTTTGTGCAGGTAAAATAAATGTTGATATTGTCTGTCCTGCACATACCCCATCCTGTTCACCAGAATATTCACCATCAAAACATATACAAAATGAAAACCATACCTTACCACTTCTATTACCACCCAGCATGCTAAAAACACCATCATATATTCCTGAATTATTGACTTGATTGATAACCCCACTTCCACACATACTGCAGTCCTTTCTCCCTGCAAATTTATTTTGGTACAGCAATTTAACCTAAAAATCAAGTCAGATGATTTTATTCTGCTGTTGAAAGTCTTTTGGTATCTTCCCCTTTCATATTAAATAAAACTGAAGGCGTTTCAATGTACTAGGTCATACATCAATACGTTCTTCCTTTCTCCACCACTATGAACTCCTCATTGGCCTCCTTGCTTTTCCTCAAAAGTAACAGACAAGCTGTTCACACAAAGTCTATATACTTACTTGCTCTGCCTAGAGCAAACTTTTCCTTTAATATTTGTATAACACTCTCCTTCACTTCCTGGGTCTTTGTGCAAATAACATCTCCTAAATGAGATATAACCACCCAACACAAAATAAAATTAACTTTCATCCCAGCATTCTGCAATGGCTTTTACCTTTCTTGT
>NW_026755377.1:0-1220 GCF_022355385.1 Mustela nigripes
CCTGGAATAAATCCCACTTGGTCGTGGGATTTATTCCAGGGCTACAAGGTTGGTTCAACATCTGCAAATCAATCAATGTGATACAACACATTAATAAAAGAAAGAACAAGAGCCATCTGATACTCTCCATAGATGCTGAAAAAGCATTTGACAAAGTGCAGTATCCCTTCCTGATTAAAGCTCTTCAACGTGTAGGGATAGAGGGCACATATTATCAATATTTTCAAAGCCATCTATGAAAAACCCACTGCAAATACCATTCTCAATGGAGAAAAACTGAATACTTTTCCGCTGGGGTCAGGAACACGGCAGGGATGTCCATTATCATGACACTGCTAGAAGTCCTAGCCTCAGAAATCTGACAACAAAAAGAAATTAAAGGCATCCAAATTTTGCCAAACTGGCAAAAGAGAAGTCAAACTATCACTGTTTGCAGATGATATGATACTGTATGTGGAAAACTTAAAGGACTCCACTCAAAATCTGCTATAACTTGTATAGGAATTCTGTAAAGTGTCAGGATATAAAATCAATGCACAGAAATTGGTTGCATTTTTTTATACCAACAAGACAGAAGAAATAGAAATTAAGGAGTGAATCCCATTTACAACTGCACCAAAAACCCTAAGATACCTAGGAATAAACTTAACCAAAGAGACAAAGAATGTATACTTAGAAAACTCTAAAGTGCTCATGAAAGAAATTGAAGAAGAAACAAAGAAATGGAAAAATGTCCCATGCTCCTGTATTGGAAGAACAAATATTGTGAAAATGTCTATGCTACCTAAAGCAATCTACACATTTAATGCAATCCCTACCAAAATCCCATCCATTTTTTTCAAAGAAATGGGACAAATAATCCTAAAATTTATATGGAACCAGAAAATACCTCGAGTATCCAGAGGAATATTGAAAAACAAAGCCAAAGTTGTTGGCATCACAATTCCAGACTTCAAGCTCTATTACAAAGTTGTCATCATAAAAAGATAGTAGGGAACTGTCACAAAAACAGACATAGATCAATGGAACAGAATAGAGAGCCCAGAAATACACCCTCAACTCTATGGTCAACTAATCTTCAACAAAACAGGAAGGAATGTCCAATGGAAAAAAGACAGCCTCTTCAACAAAAGGTGTTGGGAAAATGGAACGGCCACATGCAGAAAAATGAAATTGGACCATTTCCTTACACCATACATGAAAATAGACTGGAAATGGAT
>NW_026755378.1:0-1219 GCF_022355385.1 Mustela nigripes
CTGGGGAAGCCTGACACCCAAGGATAGTCTGCTAAAGGCTCCCGAGGGGGATACCTTGGCTGACACCTTGATTTCAGACTCCGGGCTTCCGGAACTGAAAGAACGCACTCACATTGTCTTGAGCCTTCCACTCGGTGGTGGTTTCTTATGGTAGCCCCAAGAATCTCAGAGAGTCCCCATGGCCTCTGGCTTTTCAAGGATCTGGACCAAGTGGCCTTTGGACCATGTTCAGAAACAAGGACTTCCATGGGCATTTTAATTATTTTTTAAGATTTTATTTACTAGAGAAAGTGAGCACACGAGCAGGGGAGAGGGACACAGGGAGAGGAAGAAGTAGGCTCCCAGCTGAGCAGGGAGCCCTATGTGGGGGCTCGATCCCAGGGCCCTGAGGTCATGACCAGAGCTGAAGGCAGATACTTAACCAACGGAGCAACCCAGGGCCTCCTTCCATGGGCATTTTGATGTCCAACACAGGAGTCAGAGACATGTGTAAGAGTAAGAAGGCATAACATCATGGAAACACCCACACAGACCTGGATTCAAATCCTGGCTCTAGCACTTACTCTAACTCTCCTGGCAGGGAGGTCGTGGAGAGCGTAAGAGCCTCACTCGACCTCCATGAGGCTATTTCTTCATCTAAGCAATGAGGGGCCCTATGAGGAAGAGACATCATGTAGGTCACGTGCCTGGCCCACAGTACTAATGATAAATTGTGCCTCTTCTCCCTCCAACCCCTCCTTCTCTCCTTTGTGAGCTCCGTAGGCAATCCCATCTGGTCTGACATCCCTTGACCCCAGCCAGAATGCATGAACCACTTCTCCCAGCTTGTGGAGTGAGCACCCTGTTCTTGTCTCAGGAGAAAGCACCCTTTTCCCAACACCCCCCAGCACACACACACTAAAATCCTACTCCTCCTGAAAGCACAGCTCACGCTCCCCTGCCCCAGGAGGTCTTGCAATGCCCAGGCCAGTGTCCTCCCTCCTTCCTCTGAACTTCTAGAACACATTCTCTGAACAGGTCCTCTGACTCTTAGTGGCGTCTACCTTTTGCTCCCTCTCTTCTGTCTGTGCTGCCAGTTCCCAGCATGCAATCAGGCAGTCTGGGAACTAGAAAACATTTCCCATAGAAACAATGTCATGGATGATTGTCAAACTAGCGGAAAGAGTACACAATACTCTTATTGGGCTTGGAGCTTCTGGAAGGCAGGCCTCCCACCCAT
>NW_026755379.1:0-1219 GCF_022355385.1 Mustela nigripes
TGAGAAGAGATGACGACCTAAGGCCATGAGGGGTCCGATGTGCTCAGTGTGCGGCCAGCTGTCTGGGTGGGGCCAGGAGGTCCAGGCTCAGGCTGTGTCAGAAAGGGCATTAGTGCCCAGGTCAGCCTATATATTTGGGGTACAGCCGAATGGCGTGCCCTGTTGATAATCATTTGGGGTTTCTGGGTAGCCCCAGAGGTCAATGTTTGTCGTCTGGAGGGCAGGCAGAGTGCTGCATTGTAGTTCTGGATTGCGAAACTGGAGGGCTTGTGGGCCAGTAGTCTGAAGACGGAATTCTGAGAACCCAAGCTAGGCCTGGGATTCCGGGTGAGGATATGGCAGGCACAATCTACAGACCTGAATCAAGATCTCGTGCATCTGAAGTGTGGGCGAGGATCAGATGATCGCTCAGGTTGGACAGTCTGTCCAAAATGCCCCTTCTTGAAGTGGGGGTGTATCACGAGGTCATGGGTGTTTTCCCACGACTGGAGTTGTGAGAAGCTCCCAACTGCAAAGATTCTTCTGCAGGACAATTTTTACCTGTTGGTTGGCTCCAGGACAATGATTCTGAGCAGGGTTCTAAGGATGGATGTATCGGTAGCCCACCTCGCATTCCAATTGTCTCCAAGCAACAAGACAGGTGAGATCTGCTGGATCTGGGGGAGCAACCGAGGAGGCTGAGTTGAAATGGACTCTCCCGTGGATGTGTCTAATATGATTTTGCATCTATGGAGACCTTAGAAAGAAGCGGTGGCACTGGGGCCCTGAAGGGTTCTCCTAAAGAGAGGCTTTCAAATAGCTCCATCCTGCAAGTTTCCCATGTGTAGATGAGATTTGTTCTGATGGGTGAGTCAAGAAACTGCCATATGCTGTTATTGAAATCCAGGCCTCTGAGGAGAGATGCCTGGAAAACAAAGCAATGGATCCGATAGGTCCCTAGGGTCGTGTTCGTTCCTTTTTACCTCTGGGGACATCAGTCTACAAGTCTAAGTCCCGGTAGGTGCTCAGATGGGCCCAGATTGCCCCATTTGTCCTGGGAAGCCACAGATATTGGGTTGGCCTCAGGGACTTTGGAGGTTTATACTCTTAGGAGGGTGTGGCCATTGGTATGGGCACATACAATTCCCTTGGAGAGGGCAAGCAGAGTCGTCAGGTTTGGCTCCAGGGGCCTGAGCCTGTAGGGTGTGTAGGCCTGGGCTGTTTGGACAGTTGTCTGAAA
>NW_026755380.1:0-1219 GCF_022355385.1 Mustela nigripes
ATATTTGAATATATTATGTCCACAAATTTTACCTATTGCTATTTTGTGGCAATCTTCAGGAATTTTAGAATGGATTCATCTTGCCATTCATTATTTAAAAGTTATGGTCCATATACACTATGGAGTATTATGCCTCCATCAGAAAGGATGAATACCCAACTTTTGTAGCAGCATGTATGGGACTGGAAGAGATATTATGAGTGAAATAAGTCAAGCAGAGTGAGTCAATTATCATATGGTTTCACTTATTTGTGGAGCATAACACAAAGCATGGAGGACATGGGGCATTAGAGAGGTGAAGGAGTTGGGGAAAATTGGAAGGGGAGGTGAACCATGAGAGACTCTAGACTCTGAAAAACAATCTGATAGTCTTGAAGTGACCGGGGGTGGGAGGTTGGGGTACCAGGTGGTGGGTTTATAGAGGGCACGGATTGCATGGAGCACTGGGTGTGGTAAAAAAAATGAATACTGTTATGCTGAAAATAAAAAAATAAATTTTAAAAAGTTATCAATCCAACTTTACAAATGGTAGTACAATTGATAACCAAGGGACACACATGGTTGTTTCAGTTATTGGGACATGAACCTGACTTTATCATTGTGACAATAATTACAAAAGAACAATTATCCAGTCTATAAATGAAAGATAGTGAATGGCAAGTTGCTTTGGCCACATACCCAGGACAGATTAAATTTCACTTACCTAATAATAAACTTTTACAGTTTCTTAATCTGACTGCTGTCATTTTTCCTAGCCTTGTCCAGACAACCCCAATTACTCATGTGCCGACTGTTTTTATAGATGCAAGTAAAACTGGAGACATTGGAATCATTTTCATTTCCACCTTATGTTGTACTAGTACTAAACTACATTATAAAACCTCTTAAGTGCAGCACACTGAATTAAAAGCCTTCCAATATGCTCTTCAATATATACACAGATAGTCAATATGTGGCTAAAACAATTTCTCGATGAATCTCTGCGTTTATTCTTAGCAATGATAAAAAATTAGTTCATTTATTTTCACAGATTCAACATTTACTGACAACCAGAACTGAATCTCTTTTCATTTTCCATATTCATGCTCACACAGCCCTTCCAGGTCCACTTTCCAAAGGTAATGCTCTAGCAGATGCTTCAACTCATGCTGCTATTTTTACTGCGCTATTTACTTAGAAAAAGCAAAGAGAAGTCACAAAATGTTTCACCAAAATGCAC
>NW_026755381.1:0-1219 GCF_022355385.1 Mustela nigripes
CAAGGGGAGTTAGAGAGGAGAAGGGAGTTGAGGGAAATTGGAAGGGGAGGTGAACCATGAGAGACTATGGACTCTGAAAAAGAATCTGAGGATTTTGAAGGGGCGGGGGGTGGGAGGTCGGGGTACCAGGTGGTGAGTATTATAGACGGCACGGATTGTATGGAGCACTGGGCGTGCAAAAATAATGAATACTGTTACGTTGAAAAAAAAAAAAAAACCAGAAAGGAACTTTTGGACTTCACCAAAATAAAAATCTTCTTCGATGCAAAGGAAACGGTCAACAAAACTAAAAGGCAACGTATGGAATGGGAGAAGATATTTGCAAATGACACTACAGAAAAAGGGTTGATATCCAGGATCTATAAAAAACTTACCAGAATGAACACCCCAAAAACAAATTATCCAGTCAAAAAATGGGCAGAAGACATGAATAGACCCTTCTCCAGAGAGACATACATGTGTCCAACAGACACATGAAAAAATGTTCCACATCTCTTGTTACCACGGAAATATAAGTGAGAACCACAATGAGATATCACCTTTCATGAGTTAGAAAGACTAAAATTAACAAGACAGAGAACAACAAATGTTGGAGAGGATGTGGAGAAAGGGGAACTCTCTTACGCTGTAGTTGGGAATGCACGTTGATACAGCAACCTTGGACAGCAGTGTCTAGATCCCACAAAAGTTAAAAATAGAACTACCCTATGACTCAGCAATTGTTCTACTGGGTATTTACCCCCAAAATACAGATGTAGTGAAAAAAGGCGCACATGCACCCCAATGTTCATAGGAATAATGTCCACTATAGTGAATCTGTGGAAGGAGGTGAGATGTCCTTCCACATATGAATGGATAAAGAAGATGTGGTCCATATGTACAATGGAATATTACTCAGCCATCCGACAGGATGAGTACCTACCATTTCATCGATTTGGATGAAACTGGAGGGTGTTATGTCAAGTAGAATAAGTCAAGCAGAGAAAGATAATTATCCTATGGTTTCACCTCTATGTGGAACATAAGGGGTAATGAGGAGGACCAGAGAGGAAGTCAATCATCATACGGGTTTACTTACTTGTGGAGCATAAGGAATGACACAGAAGATATTAGGACATTAAGGGAAAACTGAATTGTGGCAAATCGGAGGGGGAGATGAAGCATGAGAGACTGTGGACTGTGAGAAACAAACTGAGGGTTTGGGAGTGGAGGGGTGGCG
>NW_026755382.1:0-1219 GCF_022355385.1 Mustela nigripes
ATGGGAGGACTCCTTTCAGGTTTCTTGCCTCAGGTGTCCCACCAAAAGAGGACTTCCAAAGCAGAGCCCAGGGGAAGAGTAAAGGGACAACCCGAACTACGGTTAAAAATTGGGGCCTAGGGGAATGGCAAGCCCAATATGCTGTCTGTCCATCCAGCCACTGAGAGGCCTTACCTGAGGACTGGGCTCAATCTGAGGGTCACAATGTGTGTTTGTTCAATGTGGCCCGCAAGCATGGGCGGAGCCTCATGGGCCACTCTGGTTTCAACTACACTGAACCTTGGACAACATGCCATCCACAAGGTTTATTGCCATGGGGAAAGAGTTCTGATGTCGGCATCATTTTCAAACCCGGGCCGTGATTGGAGATAAGATCTAGGTTCTGAAGACTGAAGACCGAGGTTGAGAAGAGATGACGAACTAAGGCCAGGACGGGTCCGATGTGCTCAGTGTGTGACTAGCTGTCTGGGTGGGGCCATGAGGTCCAGGCTCAGGCTGTGTCAGAAAGGGCATTAGTGCCAAGGTCAGCCTATATATTTGGGGTACAGCCGAATAGCGTGCAGGTTGATCCTCAGTGGGGGTTTCTGGGTAGCCCCAGAGGGCAATGTTTTTCTTCAGGATGGCAGGCAGAGTGCTGCATTGTAGTTCTGGATTGCCAAACTGGAGGGCTTGTGGGCCAGTAGTCTGAGGATGGAAGTCTGAGAACCCAAGCTAGGCCTAGGTTTCTGGGTGAGATATGGCAGGCACAATCTACAGACCTGAATCGAGATCTCGTGCATCTGAAGTCAGGGCGAGGATCAGAAGAACGCTCAGGTTGGACATTCTGTCCCTGATGGCCCCTTCTTGAAGGGGGGGGTGAATCACGAGGCCTTGGGGGTTATCCCACGAAGGGAGTTGTGAGGAGCTCCCAACTGCAAAGATTCTTCTGCAGGACAATTGAGACGTATTGGTTGGCTCCAGGACAACGATTCCGAGCAGGGTTCTAAGGATGGAAGGATGGGTAGCACACTTCGCATTCCAATTGTCTCCAAGCAACAAGACAGGTGAGAACTGCTGCATCTGGGGGAGCAACCGAGGAGGATGAGTTGAGATGGACTCTACCGTGGATGTGTCCTAATATGATTTTGTGTCTATGGAGACCTTGGAATGATGCGGTGGCACTGGGGCCCTGAAGGGTTCTCCTAAAGAGAGGCTTTCTCACAGATCCATTGTGCAAGTT
>NW_026755383.1:0-1219 GCF_022355385.1 Mustela nigripes
TCCATCAATATATAGAGAGCATTTGTGAGAGACTCCTCTCCACTCTGTTTCCAAATATTGGGACCAAGCCCTAATGTCACTCGATTTGCCTTGACTGAGGCCTCTTCTCCCAGATCTCTTCTGCTTCAGACTGATCACTCCTAGCCTGGCTTCAACACACTTGTTTCATTACTTAACTGAGACAATCACTAGTTCCCACTGCCTTGGCCCTTTGAAATCCCGCCCCTCTTCTCCATTCACGGAGTATCTTCTTTCAGACCCTTGTCATTTGTCTCTTCTTTCTCTGCCAGCAGGGTAATCCTTACCATCACCACTCATCCCCAATCCATTTTGCTGGCCCTGCTGACAGCTAGGCAGCTCTCAATTCTTATCATTTGACTTGATAAGCCTTCTTCAAGAGGGCCCTCCTACCTGCAAAGTAAGATAGGAACTTCCAACTCAGACGAACAACACCTTTTGTGATCTGACCCCCAAACTGCCTCAGCTTCTGCCAGTCAGGCTGCCACTCCTCTCCCTCTACCAAGATCCCCCAGTCCAACTCACTGTCCTGTCCCTACCCCTGGCCTACATACCATCTAGTAACATATCTGACAATGTGAGCACCCTCAGGGCAAGAATTCTACCACTCTTTCTCATGACCAATGTTACCTTGGGACTCCCTTACTGGACAGGAGGAAGGAGCAGGCTGGTGTACCTCACCTTTCTACATCATTGCCATGTGTATTTCCACTACCAGCTTCCATCTCCCCTTGCTTGGAACTGCCTTCCTGCTGCGCTTCCCAAATGCTAACCTTGTTCTGTCCCGTATGCAGCTACTAGCCACATACAGCTACTGAGCCCTTAAAATGCAGCTAGTGTAAAATGAGACATGCTAGAAGTGTCCAACACACACTGGATTTCAAAGACTTGATATGAAAAACAGAACGCAAAAAAAAATAATGTTTTATATTGGTTACCTGTTGATATAATACAGACTAGAGCTGTGGGATTCAATAAAATGCATTATTAAAATTAATGTCACCTCTTTCTTTTTACTTTCTTAAATGTGGCTACTAAAAATTTTGAAGTTACACATGTGGCTCAGTAGTCTAGACACCCTTCAAGGGACCAGCATGAGGAAAACCTTCCTCAAAAGGCCCTTCTGTTTGTGCCACTCTTCATGATCTTTTCTGACCCTTTGGAATCCTAAAATGGAGTCCAACATAGAAGCCACTATCTA
>NW_026755384.1:0-1219 GCF_022355385.1 Mustela nigripes
GGATGCCTAGGTGGCTACTTCATTAAGCATCTGCCTTCAGCTCAGCTAATGATCCAGGGGTCTTGGGATCGAGCCCCTCCCCAAGCAGGGAGCCTGATTTTCCCTCTCTCTCTCCCACTGCTTGTGTTCCCTCTTGCTGTGTCTCTTTTTATCAAATAAATAAAAATCTTAAAAAGATAATAAATAAACAGTATATAAGGAAGTTTTTAAAATTTTCTCAGGAAAATTAAAAATGATTACTTTTGTCTAAATATAAAACAAATGACTGGGAGTAATATAACATACAAACACATTGTAGTAGAATGGAAACAGTGCAGATTTTAAAGATCTGATTTGAAAGAGTGAATGTACTAGCATAAGATAAAGACTCATCATTGAAAATAACAAGATACAGCACTACATAAATTATTATCAAATTTGGGGTAGGAGAAAACTTTAAATCCATATACATATAGATTTTTATGCACACATTAATAAATAAGCCACGGTGGTCATAATGAATAGATGGGAAAGTAACAGGAAATGAGAACAGAAAATTAATGGAATGAACAAAGGTCATGTAGTACTTCTAATTTTAAAAAAATTTTTTGAGGATATGGAAAAAGATAATTGATAATAAATCATTTCATATTTTACAATGTTACTAATCAATGAAATGCAGAAAAAAATAATTACAAAGTTGATCAACTTAGCAAGATTTTCAAAAATAGCAAGCATCAACATAGATAAGAATAATGAATGGGCTGTCTCTTCAAATTCTGTTTAAATTATAATTAAAAATGAATTTTGTGCTATTAATCAGAAAACTTACAAGTCCTCATGCATCTTGACATAATAAACCCTTTCTGGATTGCTGATCATTTCTCACATACACAATAATTTATCTGTAAAATTTTGTCATATTTATTAACAGTAATCAAACATTAGAAAAGATAAACTTTAAAAAATATAAATTTATAAGGACATTGAGATTGTTAGATTTTTTTAAGAAGCTTAATAAATAATGTATTCTCTTCTTTTTAAAAAAAGACGTTTTTTATTATTTATTTATTTGACAGACAGAGATCACAAGTAGTGAGAGGCAGGCAGAGAGAGACGGAGGGGGAAGAAGGCTCCTCACTGAGAAGAGAGCCCGATGTGGGGAGCTCGATCCCAGGATCCTGAGATCATGTCCTGAACCAAAGGCAGAGGCTTTAACCCACTGAGCCACCCAGGAGCC
>NW_026755385.1:0-1219 GCF_022355385.1 Mustela nigripes
GGGGAGTGTATGTGCTTTGGTGAGTGCTGTGAAGTGTGTAAACCTGGTGATTCACAGACCTGTACCCCTGGGGATAAAAATATATGTTTATAAAAAATAAAAAAATTAAAAAAAAATAAAATTTTTTTAAAAAAGAGAACATGTCTAAGTTCTGTGAGGATGAATGAGAAATGTATAAATTGTTCTAGAAGATGGTGTTTAGAAATTCTGTAAGTGAGATTTAACCTCATGAGTTCTGGCTGTCCAGGGATCCAGTGGGTTCAGCCTGGTTTCAGTTTGATCTTGGAGCAGGAGTGAAAGTCTGTGCATGCAAACACACAAACATATATGCTCTTAACATACATTTACACAGATTCATGGACACACACTCACACATGTATAGACTCTTGCACGTGCTTATATACACATTGCATGGCCTCCTATAGGGGTCTCCCTTGGTACTCTGCTGCCAGACTCCCTTTGTCCTCAGGGCTCCCAGGTCCCCAGCTGGCCTTGCTCCTGCACCTTTCCCCCTACCTGTGCTTATTTATTTATTTATTTATTTATTTATTAAGCTTTGTCTGGGGAGTTTTTGTACAATTGTTCTCTCTCAGGGATTCATGGTTCAAGGTGCTCCTCTAAAATGAAAAACTCTTCATTTTCTTCTTTACCAGAATCTCTCTTTCTTATGTGTGTCTTTCCCCCCGGGATTTAATATAGTTGATGTATAACACTGTGTTCTCATGCCCTAAAGCTTAGCTCAAAAGCTGGGTTATCCAAGGGGCATCATCTGGGACAGCTAGGGTAATATGCTGCTTCTGTGTCCTATATATGAAGTTGCTCTGTCATCTGATTCTCTGATCGTGAGCCCATGAATGGTCTCTGGTCTCTTCATTCCGCAAAGGCCTGCACACCCTGGAGGTCTGTTAAACAGAAAAGAGGGAGGGTCCTAGTGACAGCATCCAGATATGTCAGTCAGGGGAGTCCTAGAAGCTTGAAACAACTGCCTGGGGTCTCCTGGTATGAGAGAAATTCTGTCATGTCTTCTCTTTGTTTACTTTAGAATTCTATATTGAATTTGAGAAGCTGTATGTTGATGTGGAGGCGTCTTTTCTATGAAACTCCTAACAAGCACCTGACTGATACTTTAAAAATATATTGAGCTAGGCTATGGAAAGAACCTAGATGTCCATCAACAGATGAATGGATCAAGAAGATGTGGTATATATACACAATGGAA
>NW_026755386.1:0-1219 GCF_022355385.1 Mustela nigripes
ATCTCTATCTGTAAATGAAATACTCCCACACAGACTGGTTTTAAAACATTCGAATTTAAGGAATTTGGTAGCACAGACTCAGGGTAGTAGTTTCGGTGCCTAGAGTATACTTTCAGGGAGAGAGTAATGTAGGCTCTGAGTCCCTTTCTGCCTAGAGATGACCTAATAGTGGTTCTGGCATTGTTTGTTTGTTTTTGAAAATACGTTCCTGGGCGTCATTCAGAAAATGCAGAGTTTGGCAATCTATAAAAATTAAGGATGATCTTTTTGAATGTTTGTCTTTCACTACATCAAATTAACATAATTGGACAGAAATTCCACTAAATTAAGCATTGTTAGGAAACGTGTAAATTGGAGCTGCTCAAGTTAGTTGCTCTTTGAACTATGTGCTGTTGGTTCAGGATTAGATAAGGAGTTTGAAGGAAAACCTAAATCATTGCTTCCTTTTTTGAGAGAGTCTTAGCATATTTTCTTAAAATTAGCAGAAATAAACAATGTGTTTAGTCGCAAAGTGATTTGCATTTTTGCACAAACTCCCTATCTCCTTGAGAATTATAACAAATATTTCATGAAACATCATTGATCTTTACTTTGTTACACTGCTGTAAAGTACATTTAGAGTTGCCAGTTAAAAGTGTTAGTGTTGAGATGAGATGTCATGCATTTTTTTTCACTTCCATGCAAATGGACACAGTAATTTATTAAGACACAATGAAGAAAAAAGAATTGACAATGAGTTCCAGATTTTAAAACTCACTTGCCATTCAATCCAAATTGTGAGTTTGATCGGTTATCGAACACTATATAATGCACCCCCGGTAATTTTACAGAGATTATTTTTTTCTTACCAATTCTTGATTATTCTGTCTTGCAATGCAGAGAAATATAACTAATTTAAAATAAACTTCCATTAATTTTGATTGTTATAAACTTAAAATTGATTAATTTCCATATGCAGAGTTTAAAGTGTTCACAATTTACATTAAATATATATTCTGTGTATACCTTGGAAAAATCATAACAAATCTATTTTTTGTTGGAATGGGTAGTAATGTTTCTGCTTATTTCTAAATAAGAGTTGGTCTATGAGTGCATCTGCAACTGTATTTTTCCTAAGTGGCTTCATGGTCTTGAACTGGGAAAGCTCAGAACATTAAACATCAAAATAACATATTTTGACATAATTAGACATCAAGGAAATGCAATTAAAATGACACTG
>NW_026755387.1:0-734 GCF_022355385.1 Mustela nigripes
CTTGGCCCAGTCCTCAGGTAAGGCCTCTCAGTGGCTGGATGGAGAGACAGCATATTGGGCTTGCCATGCCCCTAGGCCCCAATTTTGAACCGTAGTTCGGGTTGTCCTTACACTCTTCCCCAGGGCTCTGCTTTGGAATTCCTCTTTTGGTGGGACACCTGAGGTAACAAACCTGAAAGAAGTCCTCCCATCCCACAGATGGACGAAAAACAATTGGGACTGGCCCAAATCCACAGAGAGCAAGATTCGTCAATGGCCCATTAGGCCTCCCCAACATTCCACGGCCATCGCTGATACAAAATCCAGAGACAAATCCCTGAGCACGCGCCTCAGCCTCGCTCATTCTTCATATCCTGAAGAGCTCTTCAGATAAGAACTTACACGGAACTCGAATGCACACAAAATATATAGTCTAACCTGGGCACTAATGCACTGTCTGACAACCTGAGCCCGGACATCGTGACCAACACCCAAGTAGCAGACCGCACACTGAGCACATCAGACACGCCATGGCCTTAGGTCATCATCTCTTCCTTACCTCAGTTTTCAAGCTTAAGGACCTAGACCTTATCTCCAATCACTGCCCACGTGTCACTGTGATGCAGAAATCATAAAACTTCCTTACCCATGGCAAGAAACCTTGTGGTTGGCATGTTGTCCAACGTTCAGTGTAGGAGACACCAGCATTCACCCTGAGTCCCCACCCATTCTTGAGTGCGATGAGGGCATAAACA
>NW_026755387.1:834-1219 GCF_022355385.1 Mustela nigripes
CTTGGCCCAGTCCTCAGGTAAGGCCTCTCAGTGGCTGGATGGAGAGACAGCATATTGGGCTTGCCATGCCCCTAGGCCCCAATTTTGAACCGTAGTTCGGGTTGTCCTTACACTCTTCCCCAGGGCTCTGCTTTGGAATTCCTCTTTTGGTGGGACACCTGAGGTAACAAACCTGAAAGAAGTCCTCCCATCCCACAGATGGACGAAAAACAATTGGGACTGGCCCAAATCCACAGAGAGCAAGATTCGTCAATGGCCCATTAGGCCTCCCCAACATTCCACGGCCATCGCTGATACAAAATCCAGAGACAAATCCCTGAGCACGCGCCTCAGCCTCGCTCATTCTTCATATCCTGAAGAGCTCTTCAGATAAGAACTTACACGG
>NW_026755388.1:0-1219 GCF_022355385.1 Mustela nigripes
ACCATCTCGTGATCCTTTCAACAGCCCACTGAGGGTCACACTGTCTTTTCCTCCACGTTATGGATGAGCCTCAAGTCTGGGCCAGAAATGACACAACTTTCCCAAAGCCATATTGCTACTGAGGGGCCAGCTGGGCTCTACGCCCACTCTGGTGCCAGAGCCTGTGATTGCAAACGTGGGCTGCACTAGCTGTTCAGAACAAAGGACTGTTCATGGAGGTGACACAGCTAACCCGTGAGACCCACCACCCTTTTCCCTAAGGTCATCCCGGTAGAGCCTGCAGTGATGGCCCGAGTTAAGCATTCGAACTTGGTGCTGCAGAGGGCGTGTTTTAGGGACAAGATTGGTGTTAAGGGGTTCTAATGAAGCCCAGAGGGAATGGAAGGAAACAGGACTTGGGGAAATATCTGGGTCCCTGGAGCAGTGATCTCCTTTTATTACTGAGCACCTCTCTTTCACAAAAATACATACATACATACATACATACATACAAAAATATTTGCATACATACCACCAACTTAAGCAAATTTTTGATAAATTATAGACTCTACTACTCTAAATTACTATGCACATTATAAATGACATGCAGGGGCGCCTGGGTGGCTCAGTGTGTTAAGCGGCTGCCTTCAGCTCAGGTCATGATCTCAGGGTCCTGGGATCGAGCCCCGCGTCGGGCTCTCTGCTCAGCGGGGAGCCTGCTTCCCTTCCTCTCTCTCTGCCTGCCTCTCTGCCTACTTATGCTCTCTATCTGTCAAATAAATAAATAAAATCTTTAAAAAAAATAAAAATAAATGACATGCAAATGCTAAACAGTTAAATGGATGACATGAAATATGAATAAAACTTATAATATTTTCTTCCAGCCCCTTACTGGACTATTTCTCAAACTCCCTTTGGAGAATACTTTTTAAATATTTGTTTATTTATTTATTGAGAGAGAGAGAGAGACAGCACGTGTGTGCACATGTGAGTAGGGGGTGGGGCAAAGGGAAAAGGAGAGAAGCAGACTCCCCATTGAGCACAGAGGCCTCACTAGGGCTCAATCCCATGACCCTGAGATCATGACTTGAGCCAAAATTTTGAGTCAGACATTTAATCAACTGAGACACCCAGGTGCCCTGAAGTAGACTTTTTAAGAAAGAGATAGGACACTTGGAATTATAGCAATAATTCCTAGAATTAATCTTTAAAAGTGGGAAGATAGAAATGTTTTTTTTTT
>NW_026755389.1:0-1218 GCF_022355385.1 Mustela nigripes
CTTCCTTATCCATTCATCTACAATGGACACCTGGCTTGTTTCCCTAATCTGATTATTGCAAATGATGATGCAATAAACATAGAGATACATATCTTTTTTGATTTGTGTTTTTATATTCTTTCAGTAAATATTCAGTAGTGGAATTACTGGATCATATGGCATTTCTCTTTTTATTTTTTTGAGGAACCTCCATACTCTTCCAAAGTTGTTGCACTGTGTTACATTTCCACCAAAAGTGCACAAGAGTACCTTTGTCTTTGAATCCTCACCAACACTTGTTTCTTGTGTTTTTTATTTTAGCCATTCTGACAGGTGTGAGGTGATAGCCACTGTGGTTTTGATTTGCATTACCCTGATAATTAGTGATGTTGAGCATCTTTTCATGTGTCTATTGGCCATCTGTACGTCTTTTCAAGTTCAAAGTTTCTTGATTTTCTCTCTGGATGATCTCTCTGTTGTTGAAAGTGGGGTATTGAAATATCTTAATCACTAGTAAGTAGTCTATTTCTCCCTTCAGATCTGTTAGTATTTGCTTGACAAGTTTAGGAGCTTTCAAGCTGGTGCATATATATTTACATTTGCTCTATCTTTGTAAAGATCTTCCTTATCATTATACAGTGACCTTTGTCTCTTCTTAGCATTTTTGGTTTTAAGTTTATATTTCTGTTTAAGTATAGCTACCCATGCATTTATTTGGTTTACACCTGCATAGAATATCTTTTCCATCCCTTCACTTTGAACCCATGTGTGTCCTTAAAACTGAAGTGAGTCTCTAAAGGCAGTATAAAGTTTTGTTTTATTTTGTTTTTTAATTTTTTAAAGATTTTATTTATTCACTTGACAGAGAGAGAGAGATCACAAATTGTCAGAGAGGCAGGCAGGTGGGGGGGGGGGGCAAGCCGACTCCCTGCTGAGCAGAGAGTCCAGTGTGGGGCTTGATCCCAGGACCCTGAGATCATGACCTGAGCCAAAGGCAGATGCTTAACCCACTGAGCCACCCTGTTTTGTTTTGTTTTTAATCTTTCAATCACTCTATGCCTTTGGATTGGAGAATCCATTACCTTTAGAGTTGTTTTGATACTTAAGTATTACAAAGCCATCGTATTGACTGTATCATCACATTTCTTCTCATCTCCAAGGTCTCTGATGAGAAATCTAATAGCTTTTGGGGCATTACCTTTTTTTTTTTTTTTTTTTTTTTTTTTTTTTTTTTTTTTT
>NW_026755390.1:0-1218 GCF_022355385.1 Mustela nigripes
AACAGCCTCACCCATTCAGAATTTAGCTCATTTATGATTCTTTGTGTTTTCTGCCTTCTGGTGAAATATCTTCTTGTCATTATAAGATCTGTGGGCCAGTCTTCTGCAGCTTTTTATAAATTAGATAAAAAGGTCCAGAGTGATCTTTTAAAATAAAAATCTTATCACATAATTCTTCTCAAAGTCTTTGCCAGATAACCTACTCTACTAGATAGCTTATCTTCTCTCAGCCAAAACCAAAATCGTTAGAACTTTCTTCCAGACCAGTAAGAGCTGGGCTTCTATTAACTGTCTGATCTCATTTGTTCCTGGGCTCCTCACCACAAACTCATTCTGCCCCACTGATTTCTCTGTTATTCCTCTGGCACACAAGGTACATGCCCATCTTTGCAATCATTTCTCCTGCCAGGAATAGTCCTGGCCAACACCAGCATGGGTTGCGCTTGACCACCTTCAAATTTTAAAAACAAAAAATCACAAAACAAGAGCAACAAAAAGAAAAAAAAAAAAAGAAAGAAAGAAAGAAAAAGGAAAGAAAAGGAAAAAATCTAAAAAGGAAACGACTTCTCACAGTGATTTTTCCTGACCACGCTATTTAAAAATCAGACCTCCCTTTGTTTGAACTGTATTTCCTCTTCTTTTCTGCTTTCATTTTCTCCACAGCATTTATCACCTTTATATGTAAGGTGGTGTGGTGTATGTAAAGGGTGTGTCTGTGTAATTCACCAGTTTATTATCTTTTTTCCCATTTGAATGTAAGTCTTACACATGCAGGGATTTTTTCCTATTTTGTCCTTTGCTGTATCTAAAGCCCTTCAAACAATGCCTGCATGTAGTAGGTATTTGGTAAATATTGTAAAATGAGCACCTAGGTAATACATAGTTTGAAAACATGATAATCTCTTCCATGTCCAAACCTTATTCATTATAATCTCATTTAGTGATTTGTGACCACTAAAGAAAGCCTGAGTTTTAGATATGGCATCATGAACAAGGAAATGCCCTTGTCAACTTGACAAATTAAAGCTTCTACTGATGCCACTCTTTCTGAATCCAGTGTACCTGATTCGTATGTATAAGTGAATACTTCCTTAGAAATTATAGGAGTACTGAGGAGACTAATGAAGTAAAATATGAAATATTTTATTTCCTCTTAAGAAAACGTGCTAAATGTATGTCTGTGCAACCTCACATAACAATACAACTGAGTAAGCAAGC
>NW_026755391.1:0-1218 GCF_022355385.1 Mustela nigripes
GAAGCCCAGTATGACCTGCGCCCGCCCCTCTGCCCGCCTGAGGGAGGCCCTGCTCCTTCCACCCAGGCTCCGAGTCTCTCCGGAGGCCCCGAAGCCCCAGTCAGGCCACCTGACCACTTGTCCCATCACTCCAGGGCAGACTACCCGGAATGGCCTTGGGAGCCGACGTGGGAGAGGTCCCCTCTGGCCTCCCTCAGGGTTCATACCTTGAATCCCATTCGCGTCTGAGCCCTCGCCTCTGACGCCCTGAGATCGACTCCTTACACCAGGCACTTTATCCCCGAGAGACCCGGATGCGGAAGTCCGGACTCGCCACGTGCTCCCATCCCCCACCACGGACCTTCCCTGACCGACTCTGGGCTGGGGTCCAGGCTCCCTCAGTCCTCCTACATCCTCACCATGAAACAAAGCACGACCTGCGCCCGCCCCCTACCCCACTGAGGGAGGCCCCGCTCCTTCTGCCAAGGCCCCCAGTGTCTCCGAGACCCGGACGCGCCAGTCCCCACACACTGGCCACGTGTCCCCATCCCGCCCGGGGCCTGCCCGGACTGGGCCTGGGGCCGACCTCAGTTTCGACCCCTCTGTCCTGGGCTCCCAACTCCCTCGGTCCTGCCCCCGCTCGGGCACGACCCCATCCCCCCTGACCCCCCAGGGCCTCCCTGGGCCGCGGCCTTCCTGACCCGGCATCCTCGCCCTCCGACCAAGGTCCTCAGCCCCCTCGGACCCCCGAGGCACCTTTCAGCCGACGCCCCCTGTGGCCACCCTCCCCCGGGGCCCCAGGGTCGGTCCGCGGCTGGGCTGCGGTGGGGCTGCAGCCCTCGGGGCCGCCCCGATCTCCCTCAGGTGCCGACACCCGCTCCAGGGGGGGGCCTGGGCCCGTCCTTCTGGGGACCCGTGTCCCCTGCCCCGGCCCCGGCGGGAAGGGCTCAGCCGGACGGCGCTGCCCCGGCCCGGGGTCTCTCGGGGCTGCCGCCATGGCCCCCTGGATCCCGGGGGTCCCCCCCCACGACCCCCACTCGGGGCACCGTCGGGGCAGGGTCTACCTGCACGCCTGGCTGCCGGGCCTGGGCTCCTTCCCTCAGCCAACCGGACTCCGGCTTCCCGCACACAGGGCCTCGCCTCTCTCAGGCCTCGGAGGCGGAAGTCGGCGCTCGTCACATCCGGACCCCAGAGGAAGGGGTCCCCTAGGGCTGACAGCACCTCCGCGGCGATGGGTCC
>NW_026755392.1:0-1218 GCF_022355385.1 Mustela nigripes
CTAATAAAATTAAAAGGTGACACCAGGGGGCTCAGAGTCAGAGAGTCCCACACATCTTATCCAATTGTGTAGCTCTAGGTCTACTACCCGTCCCTGTGTGTGTGTGTGTGTGTGCATGAGTGCCTCAGGGTGTCTGTGTGTCTGTGAGTAAAGAGGACCCTGCCATGCCATCGTGGGTGGAGATGCCCCAAGCATGATCAGGCTGATGAGGGCTTAGATATCTGGTGGGCAAGTCATGTTCACAGCCCAGTTTAAGGCTGGTTAAGTGGGATCGGGTGTAGGGTCTACACCCTTCTGCTCAGTGTTTATCCTGAGACCCTGAACGGACGGGTCCATGACCCAGGTGTGAGGCTAACCCTAACAGTAACCACTAACTCTGACCCTACGCTGAGAATGACTGTGAGCCTGCCCCAAAACCTGACCCAAGCCCTGACCCTGACCCCGAACCTGACCCTGATTGTGTTCCTGACCTGGACCCTAAACCTAAACCTAAGCCTGACACTGAACCTGATGTGGACCCTGAACCTAAACCTAACTCTGACATTACCATTACCATGACTCAAACCTAAGCAGGACCCTGACCCTGACCCTAATCCTAACCCTGACGCTGAGCTAACCCGGAACCTAACCCTACACCTGACCGTGACAGTGTGCTTGAACCTAACCCTAAACATAATGGTAACTCTAACCATGACCCTAATAAGGACCCTGAACCTACACCTCATGCTAACCCTGAACCTAACACTAACCCCTACCCTAAACCATATCTAACCCTGATCTTACGTTAACTCTAACCCTAACTCTAACCCTAACCATAACCCTACTTCTAACTCACACCCAAACCCCAGTCCCAAACCCTACCGCCAAAACCTAACTGTGACAGTGAACCGAACATTGACCCTATACCAAACCCTGACCCTCAACCTAACCCTGGCCCTGACCTTTACCTGACCCTAACTCTGAACCTAATCCTAACCTTAACACTAACTCTGCACACTACATAGCCCTGTCGTTGACCCGAATGTGGACTTTAAACCAATACCTGAACCTGACCTTAAAAAGGACACTGGTGCTAAACTTCACCCTGACCCTGACCCAGACTATGACGATAACCTAACCCTGACCCTTACATTGACCCCGACAGTCAACGGAACACTAAACCCGACGCTGACTGTGAGACTGAACCTAACTCTGACCCTAAATGTAACCCTGACCCTG
>NW_026755393.1:0-1218 GCF_022355385.1 Mustela nigripes
AAAGAAAATCTACTTTTCCAAACATGACTTTTTATCTTATTTTTTTTGAATTTTGTCAACAACTGATAAAATGTTTAGCGAGACTATAAATGTTAGATAGAAAAAAATGATTAATAGATGTAGGTTCAAAATATTATGTTCCATTAAAAATGATTTAGTCTTTGATGAACATCTGTTTGGTAATATGTTGTATCCAGATATAGTAAATTAATGACATATATGAAATTATAGGGAAATGACACCTTCCGTTCCATTATGAGTAAAGCTTTTAAAATGCTATTTGTCACAACCTGTCATCTTGTCATTATGTAGCATTATGTAGCATTTAAAAAATGTATACTCTTCACTATGAAGTCTTTTAGAAATCTAAAATATGACTTTCTATGGTTTGTGTTTCCATATTCCTTTATTGCCAGTTTGAACAAATCCACATGGTTTGATTCAAAGGTAATAAATTCCTCTTATTTGGAAAAATGATGTTTATTTTTGTTCTCTCACCCTTAGCAGGTGGTTTCATTTTAGCACACTTCAGAGTTATAATTTCATGCTTATTAAAAACATTTATTATGATCTAAAAAGATGAATGAAACTTTTATATTATTAAATTATTTGCCAAAGAATCTGTTATTTTTAAAAATGTATTTCTTTTGAAGGGTTATTTTAAGCATTCAGTGAGGATCTAGGAGTGTGGTATTATGCAATTTTTAAGTAGGTATGATATGGTTATTTATATGATTGTTTCTTTAAAGCTTTTGTCTTATTTTGTTTTTTTTGTCTTATTTTGTCTTATTTTGTCCCTTATATGGTATAAAATATTTTGAAGGTAAATTTAAGGTATGTTTTACATAGTTTATTTTTTGGAAAAAATACTGAAATGACTTATGAAATTCAGTATACTCTCAACATTAATTTATTCTGAAATTTACCAATTGTCTACTGAACCTATTATATGGCAGATATTACTTTAGACTACACTGGTAAATGAAATACTTGGCTTTGTAGAACTTTTATTTTAATGGGTGAGACAATTAAAAGCTATAAACCTTAATAAAAATTGCATAGTACATTCAAAAATAATAAGTACAATTGAGAAAAAGAAAAATTAGATCAGGGTGAGAAAAATCAAGGTTTCTAGGCAGGGGATGGGGAGATAAAAATTTTAATAGGAAGATCAGGGTAGTTACAATGAAGCTGACAATTGAACAAAGGTATGGAAAG
>NW_026755394.1:0-1218 GCF_022355385.1 Mustela nigripes
AGGTAAACATCAACAACAACATAATGACTTTGCCCTGAGTTTTTACGTTGAGCACTTTTTATATGCTCCTGTTGGTCATTTATATAACTTTTATGACAAAAAAGCCTATTAAGATCCTTTTGCTATTCTTTTAATTATATATATTTTTCTATTTGTATCTGTTGGTTATTAACCTCTTTTCAGATATAAGGTTTATAAGTATTTTCTTCCATTCTGTGGATTGTGTTTTCATTCCCTTTTTTTTTTTTTTGGCAATGCAGAAACTTTACTTTGATCTAATACCATTTATTTATTTTTGCTTCTTTGCTTGTGTTTTTGGCCTGGTATCCAAAAAACTATTGGCAAGACCAATGTTAAGGAGAATTTCCCTATGTTTTCCTTTAGGAAATTTAGTTTCATGCATCACATTTAAGTCTTTAATTTATTTCAAGTTAAGATCTATGAGTGATATAAGGTTCCAGTTTCATGCTGGTTTATGTGACTATTCAGTTTTAAATATCATTTATTGAACAGAATATCTTTACCCATTTTATATGTTGGCCCCTGTCAAATATTAGGTGACTGTATCAAAGGATTTATTTCTGGACTCTCAATTCTGTTCAACTTGTTTATTGGTCTGTTTTTATGCCAGTATACTTTATTGTTTTGAGCATGAGGGCTTTGTAGGTGCTGAGGAGACCAGCTCAGGCAAACAGGAGCATGCCTCAGACTGGACTCTGATTTCCCAAAGAAATCTACTTTCCAAGAGGGGATTCCAGGGCAAAGAGGCTTTCGCTCTATGCGGGTTTCTCCCATCGTGTTGCGAATACTAGGCTAAGGCAAGCAGCAACAGCAGCCCTCAGAACCGACTCTGATTTCCCACCGACTGCTATGCTTTCTCAGAGGTTTTCAGCTTGGCATGAACCGCACTTCATTGCTGCTTCCTCAGAAAGGCTTTGGGTGTTCACTCTGCGCGGCAGGGAAGAAGAGCTGGTGCCTCTTGGGACTTGCTTTCCTGGGCTCTGAGTTTGCGCCCAGAAATCACCTTGCTATTTGGAACTAAGCAGACACAGTCACAACCCTGCAGTGTGCGCTTGGCCTAGCATGGCACTCTATGCCTATTACCATCTCCTGGGGTAGGTTAGGCTTTGCTTTTTGCTCCGGCTCTCAGGCAGACTCGGGGTCTAGGCCCGTGCCTTCACCACAGGAGAGAGGAGGCGACAGGATCCCTGCACACGG
>NW_026755395.1:0-1218 GCF_022355385.1 Mustela nigripes
CCGCAGAGGACCCCCGCAGGGAACCCCCCGCAGAGAGCCCCCCCGCAGAGGACCCCCGCAGGGAACCCCCGCCCTCCCCCGCCCGCTCCCAGCGCTCAGCCCCGCGGCTCGGCCCCGCCTCCGCGTCCGCGACCCCACGCCGGTCACCGCCCGGCAGCTGCGGCACAAGCCGGCCCGGGCCCCGCACCCTCGGGAGCGCACCCCCGGCCTCCGCGCGGCCCGGCCCCCGAGACCCGGCCCCGCAGGGAGCCGCCCCCCGCCCGCGGCCCGACGCGGCCCCGCGCGACCCTTTGTGACGCCCGCCGTCCGCGCAGGCCCTGCGGCCCGCGGGCGCAGCCGGCATCCCCGCGGCCCGGCCCGGCCCACCTTGATGCGGTTCAGAACCCCGCTGTTCTCCAGCGTCTGCACCAGCAGGTCCCGCAGCTCCGTGTCCTCCTCCGGCACCACCGCGGCCGCCGTCGCCGCCATCTTGCTTCTCCAAGACAACCGCCCAAGCCGCGCCAACGGCCAACGGCCGCCGCAGGTTCCGCACGCGGCGCGGCGACGCGGCCGAGACCACGCCCCCCCACGCCGGCGCGCAGCCCGCCCTCACGTCGGGGGCGGGGCCGAGGGGAAGCGCCGAGAGGCGGGGACGCTGATGTTGCGGGGGCGGGCCCGGGGGCGGGGCGGGGGCCCGTGGGGGCGGGGTGGGGGCCGTGGGGGCGGGGCCGGGGCGGGGCCCGTGGGGGCGTGGGCTGCGGCTGCGGCGGAACGCGGTGTCCGCGGCTGGCCTCTGCGAGGCGGGAGTGTGAGCGGCGGCGGTGGGGTGGGCTGCGCAGCCCTGCGGTGCCTCGTCGTTAAAATCGTGTCACATCGCCCGCAAAATGAATTGTGTGCTGTGAACGTCAGACGCGTTCCCACGGGGCGAAAGGGACGCCCAGACCGGCTCAGCTAGCCCCGGCGGGCGGGACCGGGCGGCGGAGGCTGTGTGTCCGAGGCACCTGCCGGCTGCCCTTGCGGACGCGCTGCAGCGGCCTGCTGTCCCCCATTTCCGCCGCGCTCTCGATGTGTGCACGTGCACGCGCGTGTGTGTGCGCGCGCGCTCCCCATGCTACAGCCTGCACACAGGCGTGCGGGAGTGCGCCCATCACGAGCGGGCATGTGCAGACGTGCGTGTGTGCACGCTCACCGATGGAGCCCGTGCGTGCGGGCGAGTGTGTGTGTGTGTGTGTGTGTGTG
>NW_026755396.1:0-1218 GCF_022355385.1 Mustela nigripes
GTTTCTCAATGGAGCTTTGAAAGCTGTTCCTTTCAAGAAATACGCTACTTCTTTCCTGGTACACGGAGGTATGACTAGAACATTATCAATGTTGAACTTTGCAAAGAAAATCATGTCTTAAGATATATTTAGTCTGCGGTTGTTGGGAGTGTTCTGTAATATCAAGCATATCTAGGTATTTGATAATTTTGTTCAAGTCTTACATATCTTAACAATTTGATGACCATTTGTCTATATAATCTTAAAATAAGGGTGTTGAAATTATTTTCCATTTCTCTTCTAAGGTAGAAGATATGATTTTTGTTCTTAGTTTTTCCCTATATATCCCCAAATCTGTTATTAAGTATTAAAAGTCAAGAATTATTATACTCCCTGATGAATTCATCCTTTCACTCTTCTGTAATTTTGACTTGATCTTTATGTCTGATAATGAAATTTGCTTTAAAATCACTTTTCATATCTTGATATAACCACCAAAGTTATAGTGTGATTAGTGTTAATATAGCATATTTTTTCTTTTCTTTTTAAAGCACTTCTATATTTAATCCTGACAAAGAAAAAAAAGAGCTTTTTAACTCTGGAAGCATCTTTCTAAATTATCTTTTTTTTTTTTAAATGAAGCAGTAGCAATTTTTGTTAAGGGATCTAAACTGAAAGTAGGTATAGAAATTTATTTATTTATTTATTTAGTAAAAGATTTTATTTTGTTTATTGACAGCGAGAGAGAGAGAGAGAGAGAAAAGAAGAAGAAGCACACTAGCAGGGGGAATCATGACCTCAGCCAAAGGCAAACATATGCTTAAACAACGGAGTCATCCAGACACCCCTAGAAAATTAAAAAAAAAAAAAGACCTTTTAAAAACATTTTGTTTTGGGGCGCCTGGGTGGCTAAGTGGGTTAAGCCGCTGCCTTTGGCTCAGGTCATGATCTCGGGGTCCCGGGATCGAGTCCCGCATCGGGCTCTCGGCTCAGCAGGGAGCATGCTTCCCTCACTCTCTCTCTGCCTGCCTCTCCATCTACTTGTGATTTCTATCTGTCAATAAATAAAATAAAATAAAATCTTAAAAAATATAAAAACATTTTGTTTCTTTCTTGTTTTTTTTTAATATTTTATTTATTTGACAGACAGAGAGACTGGAAGAGGAACTATAAGCAGGGCAGAGGGAAAAGGAGATTCAGGTTTCCCACTGAGCAGAGAGCCTGATGTGGGGCTCCATC
>NW_026755397.1:0-1218 GCF_022355385.1 Mustela nigripes
AGCTGGCTCAGTGATCACAATTCAGCTTACCCTCAGAAGTATAAATAAATTACATGTTTAGCCCGGTAACTGGACACTGATATAGAATTATTCACTGGCTGATTCCTAGATCAGAAACCATAAAAAAATTTTCTTTTTTATGGAAGTATGGCTGTTACAATAGTCTCACCTGTACCACATAGTGATTGACTTAACTACTCTATACGTTACAGCTCTAGATGTAACATTTTAATAAAACAACAATATCCTTGATGGTATCATGGAAATGTAAGTGCCTTGTGCACTTTTCTTAATGTGTATAATTACCTAAACATCATAGTAAGTGAATCAAGGCCATTGTCAAGCTTACGTCAAGGAGAGTCCTTAACTAGAGGGATTTCCCATTGCTCTCAGGATGATAACCTCTGAGTTACAGGTTCTATTAGCTGGCCACACACATTTGGAGCCTTGTGGACTTTCTGACAGCTGAGCAGCATATCTCTGTTTCAAGCATTGTGATCCCTGTTCTTACTGCAAGAGTGACAGTTGTCACTTTTCCTGTGACCCCTGTCTTTAGGAAAGTGTCTGACTCAGAAAGTTGAATCAGTACCCCACAAAGGGATTTTCAGGAGAACCACCTCAAAGATGATCACCTGAGATACTGTCAAGAAAAAAAAAAAAAAACCTGAAATTCTAAGCAACATCCATAATAAGTCTTTTCATGTTGATAAGGAAAGATTTTCCCCTAAATACCAGATAGGCTCCATGAAAGTGAGATCTTTACCTGTTTTGTTCAGTGTCACCAGTCCCTAGAAGAGCACCTAAGACATCACTCAAGATTAGGTTGCTTTGAATGACTCAAATGAATGAATGAACTGTGGCCTTTGATAGTGAGGTAGTTTATGGTCCTTAGGCAAGAGATGGGTTTTGTGTTGGGATTTCAAGAATGGGAGGGGCCGAAGAGAAAATTGAGAAGCTAAATGTGAAAGTATGCAATTTACTGACTGGAGTAGGTCTGAATACATTTCAAACATAATTAAACTATGGCCATGGGTCTATATGCGTTTTCATAATTTTCCCTTGAAAATGTGAGGCATACAGATGTCATCTCCAGTGAATTCTCCTTGTCCGTATACAGAATCACCAAAAAAAAAAAAAAAAAAAAAAGGCATTCTGACAGTCCTCAGCCCATCCACTCCAGGATTGTGACTCTTTCTTCCCCATGTTCTTTCTGACATC
>NW_026755398.1:0-1218 GCF_022355385.1 Mustela nigripes
GATGTGGGGGAGCAACCGAGGAGGCTGAGTTGAAATGGACTCTCCTGTGGATGTGTCCTAATATGATTTTGCGTCTATGGAGACCTTGGAATGAAGCGGTGGCACTGGAGCCCTTAGGGTTCTCCTAAAGAGAGGCTTATACAGCTCCATTGTGCAAGTTTCCCTTGTGTAGATGAGATTTGTTCTGATGGGTGAGTCAAGAAACAGCCATATGCTGTTATTGAAATCCAGGCCTCTGAGGAGAGATGCCTGGAAGCCAAACCAATGGATCCAATAGGTGCCTAGGGGCCTGTTCGTTCCTTTTTACCTCTGGGGACATCAGGTTACGGGTCTGAGTGGCTGTATGTGCTCAGATGGGCCCAGATTGCCCCGGTTTGTCCTAGGAAGCCACAAATATTGGGATGGCCTCAGGGACTTTGGAGGTTTATCCTCTTAGTAGGGTTGTGGCCATTGGAATGGTCACATACAATTCCCTTGGAGAGGGCAAGCACAGTCGTCAGGTTTGGCTCCAGGGGCCTCAGCCTGTAGGATGTGTAGGCCACGGTTGTTAGGACAGTTGTCTGAAAACACAAACTCGGCCTATGTTTCGGGTCATAGGTATGGCAGGACTGATCTACAGACTATAAGAAGAACTCTTGGGGATATGAAAAAAGGGCGAGTGTGAGGCTCTTGCTCATGTATTTGTCTCTGGATATCGTCTCACACATGGTGGTGAAATTTCCGGGTGACTTCATGGGAAATGGACGAGTCTTACTCTCTGGGGGTTTGGCTCCGTCCAATAGTTTGGGGTCATTCTGTGGGACGGAAGAAGTCCGTTGTTCTGTAGTTTTTGATTTGTTTTGTTTTGTTTTTCAACCTCAGGTGTCCCACCGAATGAGGGATTCCAGAGTAGAGCCCTGGGGACGGGTGACTGGACAACCAGAAATCTGGTTAAAAATTGGGGCCTAGGGACATGTCAAGCCCATTATGACATCTAATGGTCTAGCCACTGAGAGGACGTACTAGAGGACAGGACTCACGCTGAGGGTGACAATGCGTGTTTATGCCCTCGTTGCACTCAAGAATGGGCGGGGCCTCAGGGTGAATGCTGGTTTCTCCTACACTGAATGTTGGACAACATGCCAACCACAAGGTTTCTTGCCATGGGTAAGGAAGAGTTCTGATTTCTGCATCACAGTCACCCCTGGGCAGTGATTGGAGATAAGGTCTAGGTTCTTA
>NW_026755399.1:0-1218 GCF_022355385.1 Mustela nigripes
GGGGGTGCCTGGGTGGCTCAGTGGGTTAAAGCCTCTGCCTTCGGCTCAGGTCATGATCCCAGGGTTCTGCGATCAAGCCCCGCATCGGGCTCTCTCTCTGCAGAGCCTGCTTCCTCCTCTCTCTCTCTCTCTGCCTGCCTATCTGCCTACTTGCGATCTCTGACTGTCAAATAAATAAATAAATAAATAAATCTTTAAAAAAAAAAATTTTATTTTTTAATTTTTATTTATTTATTTATTTATTTTTGTATTTTAATTTTTTATTTTTTTTATAAACATATATTTTTATCCCCAGGGGTACAGGTCTGTGAATCACCAGGTTTACACACTTCACAGCACTCACCAAAGCACATACCCTCCCCAATGTCCATAATCCCACCCCCTTCTCCCAAAACCCCTCCCCCCAGCAACCCTTTTTTGATAGTAAGCACTCTGACTGGTGTGAGGTGGTTTCAATTTACATTTCCTTGATAAGTGATGTTGAGCATCTTCTTATGTGTCTGTTGGCCATCTGTTATGTCTTCTTTAATCAGTGGCTTTTTTCATTTGTTTGTTTTGTTTTGTTTTGGCATTGTGTTGTATATGTCCTTTATATGTTTTGTATATTAATCCCTTATTGGATATATCATTTGCAGATACTTTCTTCCATTCACTGGGTAAATTTTTTGTTTCATTGATGGGTTCATTTGTGCAAAATCTTTTTATTTTTATAGTTGCAGTTGTTTATTTTTGCTTTGTTTCCCTTGCCTTAGGAGACATATCTAGAAAAATCTTTCTATGGCCAATGTCAAAGAAATTACTTGCTATGTTTTCTAATTGGAGTTTTATAACCTTTAGTACCTTTTGAGTGTACTTTTGTGTATGGTGTGAGAAGGTGGCCCAGTTTCGTTATTTCGTACGTAGCTGTTCAGATTTCCCAGCACCAGTTGTTAAAGAGACGGTCTTTTTCTCAGTCTTTATTCTTGCTTCCTTTGTCATAGATTAATTGACCATATAGGTATGGGTTTATTTCTGGGGTCTCTGTAATGTTCCATTGATTTTTGTGTCTTGTTTTGTGCCAGTACCATGTATTTTGATTACTATAGTATTGTAGTATATTATAATCCTTCTGTTTGATAATATTTTATTGAGGATTTTTTACATTAGTGTTCATAAAGGACATTGGTCAGTAGTTTTCTCTTTAAAATAATTTATTTAAACAACAACAAAAAAGAATTC
>NW_026755400.1:0-1218 GCF_022355385.1 Mustela nigripes
CAATAGCACAAATTTCCAGAGGCAAATAACTCTTGGTTCCTGAAGCCCTAATGTCTCCCTCCTCACCATAAACTGGAGGAGGCTGAGGTAGAAGGGAATGTAAATGATAGCAGGATCATAATACCCCACCAATAATCCCCCAATTATCTTGATGTTAGTGCCTGACCTAAAGACGACATTGATCAAGCCATAAGGGCAAGGACTCCCCCCGGAACCTTGTAGGCCCTCCCTAACATGTGAGAACTCTGTTGAAACCTCACATCCCTTCACCAGCTCCCCCCCAACCATGGGGTATATAACATGCCTACCCCCACAACCCGGGGCAGCAGCTCTTCCTGCCCACGGGTCCTGTCCCCGTGCTTTAATAAACCACCATTTTGCACAAACGACATCTTAAGAATTCTTTCCTTAGTCGTCGGCTCCGAACCTCCTCACTCCACCGAACCTGACTTAGGTTCTGGGACTTCATCATTTTTGGCAAGCCAGCCAGGAGGATTGTGAGTCTTTACATTTGGACTCTGAGCTTCGGTAAAAAATTGGTGAGTACTTTCCTTTTCCTGTACTCTCATTCCAGGGCTTTTTCAAAAAGTATGGTCTTATTGGATCACGTGCATGTCAATTGCTCAGGCTGTAATCCTCTAGCCCGTGGCTACTTTATGGGGAGGAGAACGTCTGCCTTTTGGCTGTAAGCTAGTACCCTGGCCGGAATGGCAATAAGACCCAGAAACTTGATGGCCTCTCTTTATTCCTGTTCTTATAGAAAGTTGTCTCTCTTGGGCACGGGACAGCCACCTAAGTCACCAGGACGGCTGCCAATCATAAGACTCCCTTGTGAGGTTTCCTGATTGATCTAATGTGATCCCCTCCACATCCCTGGTCTAGCCACTTCTGGCCACGGGACCTCCACTGGGAGCCGGCCAAAACCAGCACCCGAATGAATTAAAACGCAACTGGGGACCGTTTCCTAGGGAAGTTGGCTGCAAGGACCACATGTGTTGGAATGTCGCATAGACCATGATGGATTTCAGTCTTTACTGTTTCTTGTCAGTATCTTCTACTAACTGCCTAAAGCTATGAAATTGGGTAATTTCCCCTTGCCAAACTTTTCTAGTATTTCCATGGGTTAATATGGCAAAACAGTATGCAGTTTTCAGGACAGGCAATGGCATGGCACAATTTCCTAGTCCATTCACCAGGCACCCATCTGTAGCCTGGGAT
>NW_026755401.1:0-1218 GCF_022355385.1 Mustela nigripes
AAGTGACACCATAAGGCATCACAACATTAGAATAATTGCGATTCCAGAAGAAGAAGAGAGAGGGGAGCAGAAGGTATATTGGAGAGAATTATTGGAGAGAATTTCCCTAATATGGCAAAGGGAACAAACATCAAAATCCAGGAGACGCTAAGAACACCCCTCAAAATCAATAAGAATAGGTCCACACCTCGTCACCTGATAGTAAAATTTACAAGTCTTAGCAACAAAGAGAAAATCCTGAAAGCAGCCCAGGAAAAGAAGTCTGTAACATACAAGGGTAAAAACATTAGATTGGCAGCAGACCTATCCACAGAGACCTGGCAGGCCAGAAAGAGCTGGCATGATATATTCAGAGCACTAAATGAGAAAAACATGCAGCCAAGAAAACTATATCCAGCTAGGCTATCATTGAAAATCGAGGGAGAGATTAAAAGTTTCCAGGACAAACAAAAACTGAAAGAATTTGCAAACACCAAACCAGCTCTACAGGAAATAGTGAAAGTGGTCCTCTAAGCAAAGAGAGACCCTAAAAGTAGTTGATCAGAAAGGAACAGAGACAATATACAGTAAGTCACCTTACAGGCAATACAATGGCACTAAATTCATATCTCTCGATAGTTACCCTGAATGTCAATGGGCTAAATGCCCCAATCAAAAGACACAGGGTATCAGAATGGATAAAAAAAAAACAAAACCCCTCTATATGTTGCCTACAAGAAAGTCATTTTAGACCTGAAGACACCTCCAGATTTAAAGTGAGGGGGGTGGAAAAGAATTTACCATGCTAATGGACATCAGAAGAAAGCAGGAGTGGCAATCCTTATATCAGATCCATAAGATTTTAAGCCAAAGACTATAATAAGAGATGAGGAAGGACACTATATCATACTCAAAGGATCCATCCAACAAGAAGGTCTAACAATTTTAAATATCTATGCCCCCAATGTGGGAGCAGGCAGCTATATAAACCAATTAATAACAAAATCAAAGAAACACATCGACAATAATACAATAAAAATAGGGGACTTTAACACTCCCCTCACTGAAATGGACAGATCATCTAAGCAAAAGATCAACAAGGAAATAAAGTCCTTAAATGACACACTGGACCAGATGGACATCACAGATATATTCAGAACATTTCATCCCAAAGCAACAGAATACACATTCTTCTCTAGTGCACATGGAACATTCTCCAGAATAGATCACATCCTGGGC
>NW_026755402.1:0-1218 GCF_022355385.1 Mustela nigripes
TAAGGCTGAGGGTCACAATGTGTGTTTGCTACCTATCTAGACCACGAGCAATGGCGCGGCCTCAAGGAACACACTGGTTTCCACTACACTGAACGTTGGACAACAAGCCAACCACAAGTTTTCCTGCCATCGGGAAAGAGTTCTGATTTCTGCATCATTTTCAAACATGGGCAGTGATTGGAGATAAGGTCTAGGTTCTAAATCCTGTAAACCGAGGCTGGGAAGAGATAACCACCTAAGGCAATGGCTGGTCCGATGTGCTCAATGAGCGGCCAGCTGTATGGGTGGGGCCAGGAGGTCCAGGCTCAGCCTCTGTTAGAAAGGGCATTATTGCCCAGGTGAGCCTATATATTTTGGGTACGGCCAAGTGGCGTGCAGTTTGATCTTAATTTGGGGTTTCTGGGTAGCCCCAGAAGGCAATGTTTTTCTTCTGGAGGGCAGGCAGAGTGCTGCATTATAATTCTGCATTGCCAAACTGGAGGGCTTGTGGGCCATTAGTCTGAGGATGGAAGTCTGAGGACCCAAGCTAGGCTTAGATTTCTGGGTGAGGACATGGCAGGCACAATCTACAGATCTGAACTGAGATCTCGTGCATCTGAAGTCAGGGTGAGGATCAGATGATCGCTCAGGTTGGACATTATGTCCCTGAGGGCCACTTCATGAAGAGGGTGGGGATCACGAGGCCATGGGTATTTTCTCACGATGGGAGTTGAGAGAAGCTCCCAACTTCAAAGATTATTCTGCCGGACAATTGAGACCTGTTGGTTGGCTCCAGGCTAATGATTCCGAGCAGGGTTCTAAGGATGGATGGCTGGGTAGCACACCTCGCATTCCAATTGTCTCCTAGCAACAAGAAAAGTTAGATCTGATGGATCTCGCGGAGCAACCGAATACGCTGAGTTGAAATGGACTCTCCTGTGAATGGGTCCTAATGTGTTTTTGTGTCTATGGAGACCTTGTAATGGGGCAGTGGCACACAGGCCCTAAAGGATTCTCCTAACTGGAGGTTTTGAGACATCTTCAAAGGATAATTTTCCCATGTGGAGAAGAGATTTGTTCTGATTGCTGCCTCATGAAATCCCCATATGCTAATATTTTAAACCAGGCCTCTGAGGAGAGATACCTGTAACCGAAAGCAATGAATCTGATTCAGGCCTAGGGGCCTGTCTGTTTCAATCTTCTTCTCTGGGGACATCCATCTACGCTGAGTAGAGGTAG
>NW_026755403.1:0-1218 GCF_022355385.1 Mustela nigripes
GGGGCGGTGGGGGATGAGAGGCCGGGGCGGTGGGGGATGAGAGGCCGCAGTGGCCCGGAGCCCCCACTGTGGCTGCAGTGTCCGTGGCGCCGGGTGGGGGTGGGGATGAGAGCCGGGGCCACTCTGAGATGCGAGTTTCTGGGTTCCCGGTTCCTGAGGAGGCTGCGGAGGACGCGGCTGCGAGGGGTCCGGGCGTGGGGTGTGGGGGCGACGTGCCCGGAGTTTCCCTCCGCGGGATTGGGGGCGGGGTGAGGAGCGGGAAGGCACTAGTCCATCTTGAAGAGTAAAAAAAAAAAAAAAAAAAAAACCACCTTGTCCCCTTAAAGGGAAAGGTCCCACCGAGATTTGAACTCGGATCGCTGGATTCAGAGTCCAGAGTGCTCACCATTACACCATGGAACCTCTACAATGTAGTGTGCTGTCCCTCGCCAGGGGTGTCTAAATACTGATCCAGCATCCACAAGCCGGTCGGCAATCCCAAATCTGTTCTCTGTACTGGCGGGACTAGACTAGACTACAGTTGGCCCGCGTCGGTGCTCCTCCACCTTGCTTTCTCTCTGTCCGCCTCCTTTGATTGACTTCTGTCATGTCTCTTCCACCTCAGAAAATAAGGAAAATCCACTCTGGGCCTAGGGTTAGGGAAGAGTTCATAAACCACAGATTCTACCCCAGTTTTATCCAGTTTTCTGTCCAGAGGTGAAATTTCTGTTAAGAGTACAGTTGATGAGGGAGCAGGAGGCTGGCTGAGGACAAAGCAAGAGCTGGCGCCCCACCGAACCTGACTTAGGTTCTGGGACTTCATCACAGTGACTTTACTTTTCCTTGCCTTCACACTTTTCCCATTGCCCAGAGAAAAGGCAAGACTTGGGACTTCCTGGGTCCCTTGGTCACAAAGCACCCCTCACCCTCCAAAGCCACCAACTGACTCCTACATGCAATAGGTAAAGGTGTGTCAGCAGTGGAGTGGGACTGGGAGGCAGGGGGATTCCCCCACACACACACATTTCTGGGTTTTGTTGTTGCTGTTGTTGTAAGCTTTTCTTCTGTTTCTGTTTCTGTATTTGTTAGACCTACAATACAAAGTAATCAGCCGTGTTTAACATTAACATCAAACACTCTGACAAACCAAACCAAACTTGGCTTGCGTTGACTCAGAATCAACAGCATACCATTAAAGCCACAAGGCAGGGCTCTGACTCTTAAGACTGTTTTCGGAGA
>NW_026755404.1:0-1218 GCF_022355385.1 Mustela nigripes
GTATCCAAATTGTCAATGAAGAAGTCAAACTCTCTCTCTTCGCAGATGACATGATTCTTTATATGGAAAACCCAAAAGACTCCACCCCCAAGCTACTAGAACTCATACAGCAGTTCAGTAACGTGGCAGGATACAAAGTCAATGTGCAGAAATCAGTGGATTTCTTATACACTAACAATGAAAATACAGTAAAGGGAAATTAGAGAATCGATTCCATTTAATATAGCACCAAGAACCATAAGATCCGTGGGAAGAAACCTAACCAAAGAGGTAAAGGGTCTGTACTCGAGGAACTACAGAACACTCGTGAAAGAAATTGAAGAAGGCACAAAAAGATGGAATACCATTCCATGCTCTTGAATCGGAAGAATAAACATTGTTAAAATGTCTATACTGCCTAGCGCATTCTATACTTTTAATGCCATTCCGATCAAAATTCCACCGGTATTCTTCAAAGAGCTGGAGCAAATAATCCAAAAATTTCTATGGACTCAGAAGAGACCCTGAATCACTAAGGAAATGTTGAAAAATGGTAATAAAACTGGGGGCATCACGTTACCTGATTTCAAGCTTTATTACAAAGCTGTGATCACCAAGACAGCATGGTACTGGCATGAAAACAGACACATAGACCAGTGGAACAGAGTAGAGAGCCCAGGTATGGACCCTCAACTCTATGGTCAATAAATCTTCAACAGTACAGGAAAAAATATACAGTGGAAAAAAGACAGTCTCTTCAATAAATGGTGCTGGGAACACCGGACAGCTATATGTAGAAGAATGAAACTCGACCATTCTCTTACACCGTACACAAAGATAAACACAAAAATGGATGAAAGACCTCAACATGAGACAGGAATCCATCAGAATCCTAGCGGAGAACATAGGCAGTAAGCTCTTCGATATCAGCCACAGCAACTTCTTTCAGGATATATATCCAAAGGCAAAGGAAACAAAAGCAAAAATAAACTTTTGGGACTTCATCAAAACCAAAAGCTTCTGCACAGCCAAGGAAACAGTCAGGAAAACAAAGAGGGAACCCACGGAATGGGAGAAGATATTTGCAAATGACAGTACAGACAAAAGGTTGATATACAGGATCTATAATGAACTCCTCAAACTCAACACACACAAAACAGACAATCATATCAAAAAATGGGCAGAAGATATAAACTGACACTTCTCCAATGAAGGCATACAAATGGCTATCAGACACAT
>NW_026755405.1:0-1218 GCF_022355385.1 Mustela nigripes
GCTCAGATGGGCCCAGATTGCCCCTGTTTGTCCTGGGAAGCCCCAAATATTGGGATGGCCTCAGGGACTTTGGAGGTTTATACTATTAATAGGGTTCTGGCCATTGGAATGGGCACACACAATTCCCTTGGAGAGGGCAAGCACAGTCGTCAGGTTTGGTTCCAGGGGCCTGAGCCTGTAGGGTGTGTAGGCCAGGGCTGTTTGGACAGTTGTTGAAAACAAAAACTCGGCTTATGTTTCGGGTCATAGGTATGGCAGGACTGATCTACAGACTATGAGGAGAACTCTTCGGGATATGAAAAAAAGGCGTTTGTGAGGCTCTTGATCAAGTTTCTGTCTCTGGATATCATGTCACTCATGGTCGTGAAATTTCCGGGTGACTTCATGGTAAATGGAGGAGTCTTACTCTCCGGGGGTTTGGCTCCGTCCAAAGAGTTTGGGGTCATTCTGTGGGATGGAAGAAGTCCGTTGTTCTGTTGTTGTTGATTTGTTTTGTTTTGTTTTATAAACTCAGGTGTCCCACCAAATGAGGGATTCCAGAGTAGAGCCCAATGGAGGGGCGACTGGACAACGAATATCTGGTTTAAAATTGGGGACTATGGACATGTCAAGCCCAATATGACATCTAATGGTCCATCCACTGAGAGGACGTACTAGAGGACAGGACTCACGCTGAGGGTCACAATGTGTGTTTATACCCTGGTCGCCCTCAAGTATTGGCGGGGCCTCAGGGTGAATGCTGGTTTCTCCTACACTGTACGTTGGACAACATGCCAACCAGAAGTTTTCTTGCCATGGGTAAGGAAGAGTTCTGATTTCTGCATCACAGTCACCCCTGGGCAGTGATTGGAGATAAGGTCTAGGTTCTGAAGCCTGAAAACTGAGGTAGGGAAGAGATGATGACCTAAGGCCATGGGTGGTCTGATGTGCTCAGGGTGCGGTCAGCTGTCTGGGTCTTGGTCACGAGGTCTGGGCTCAGGTTGTCAGACAGTACATTAGTGCCCAGGTTAAACTATATATTTTGGGTGCATTCGAGTGCCGTGTAAACTATATATTTTGGGTGCATTCGAGTGCCGTGTAGGTTCTTATCTGAAGAACTCTTTAGGATATGAAGAATGAGCGAGTCTGAGCCGCGTGCTCAGGCTTTTGTCTCTGAATTTTGTATCAGCGATGGCCGTGGAATGGTGGGGAGGCCTCATGGGTTATGGACGAGTCTTG
>NW_026755406.1:0-1218 GCF_022355385.1 Mustela nigripes
AGCAGCGCCGGCGCCCTCCTCCGCGCGCTCCCGCCGACCTGGGCCATGGCCCGGGCCGCCGTCCGCGCGCCCGCCCCCCACAGCGCCTCCCAGCCGCACGCGCCGGCACCGGGCCCGCGCCGCGGCCCGCCGCCCCCCACCAGCGCAGCCCGCAGCACAGCGCCCGCCGCCCCACGCCCGGCAGGCCCGCCGTCTTTACCGCCTCGGGCCCAGCGCCCGAGGAAGCGCCCTCGGACTCGGGCGCCGCAGGCTGCAGGCCGCGGAGGGACGCAGGGCGCGAGGGCGGGAGGCAGGGGCTGCGGCCGGGCCCAGTCGCTACCGCCGCCGCTGCGTCTCCTCTGCGCTCGCTGCCTCCCCGCGCGCCCTCCCCCGGCACCCCGCGCTCGCTGGCCGACCTTCCCGGGCGCGAGCCGCCAGAGACGGACCCCGCCTACTCGCACCTCTGGCCCGCCGGCCAATGAGGAGCAGGCCGGGGCGGGGCCCGCGCGCGGCACGCCCCACACCCCCCGGCCGAGCTGGGCGAGGAGAGCAGCGGCGGCGGCGGCGGCGGCAGGGGGGAGGGCGGCGGGTGGCTTCCTCGCCTGCGGGACGTGTGGCCCCGGACGGCCACCCGCAGGCCCCGCGCGGCCCCGCAGGGGGAAGGGAGGAACCGAGTGGGTGTCGGGGGTTGGGGGGGACGCAGCCGGTCTTCCCGCCGCCCGAGCCGGCTCTCGGAGCGTGAAGCCCGCGCTCTTGGTCCCCTTCCGCAGTCCGTGCCGGCGGCGGCGGGGAGCTGTCCGCCCCGGTGGTTCTGAACCAGGCGCTGCGGAAATTCCAGGTAGGCGCCGGCCCGAGGGTCTCGATTCCCGTGGCTGCTGTGGCTGCTGCTGCTTCGGTGCTCCACAGCCGCTGTGACTTGAGCTCTTGCAAGCACAAGGGCTATCTGGCTTCCGGGAGCCTTGCTCTAATAAGGAGCCCGCCTCGCTGGTTCATTCCTGGGGTCAGGTGGTGACTCAGTCTCGCTTCAATCCCCCTGTAATTTGAGGGGGTCAACATTCGATCTTAGTCATTCCTCCCGTCTTTGACATCTTTAAACTCAAAATATTCATTACCTTCCAAAATATTAATTCATTACCTTCCAAATATTAATTACTCCACTGCAACATCTTCACCCATACATTTGACACACTTGTCACCCAGGCTTCAGTGTTCTGATAAACAATAGATCAGAAAGGTTTC
>NW_026755407.1:0-1218 GCF_022355385.1 Mustela nigripes
CCGGGCCGTGATTGGAGATAAGGTCTAGGTTCTGAAGCCTGAAAACCGAGGTTGAGAAGAGATGACGACCTAAGGCCATGACAGTTCCGATGTGCTCAGTGTGCTGTCAGCTGTCTGGGTGGGACCAGGAGGTCCAGGATCAGGGTGTGTCAGAAAGGGCGTTAGTGCCCAGGTCAGCCTATATATTTGGGGTACAGCTGACTGGTGTGCCCGTTGATCCTCATTTGGGGTTTCTGGGTAGCCCCAGAGGGCAATGTTTTTCTTCTGGAGGGCAGGCAGAGAGCTGCATTATAGTTCTGAATTGCCAAACTGGAGGGCTTGTGGGCCTGTAGTCTGAGGACGGAAGTCTTATAAACCAAGCTAGGCCTCGGCTTCTAAGTGAGGATATGGCAGGCACAAGCTACAGACCTGAATCGAGATCTCATGCATCTGAAGTCAGGGCGAGATTCAGACGATCGCTCAGGTTGGATATTCTGTCATGATGGCCAATTCTTGAAAGGGGGGTGGATCACGAGTCCATGGGGGTTTTCCCATGATGGGATTTGTGAGTAGCTCCCAAATTCAAAGATTCTTCTGCAGGACAATTGAGACCTGTTGGTTGGCTCCAGGACAACGATTCCGAGCAGGGTTCGAAGGATGGATGGCTGGGTAGCCCACCTCGCATTCCAATTGTCTGCAAGCAACAAGACAGGTTAGATCTGCTGGATCTGGGGGAGCAAGCGAGGAGTCCGAGTTGAAATGGACTCTCCCGTGGATGTGGCCTAATTTGATTTTGTGTCTATGGAGACCTTGGAATGAAGCGGTGGAACTGGGGCCCTGAAGGGTTCTCCTAAAGAGAGGCTTTCACACAGCTCCATCGTGCAAGTTTCCCATATGATAATGAGATCTGTTCTGATGGGTGATTCAAGAAACAGCCATATGCTGTTATTGAAATCCAGGCCTCTGAGGAGAGATGCCTGGAGACCAAAGCAATGGATCCGATAGGTGCCTAGGGCCTGTTCGTTCCTATTATCTCTGGGGACATCGGTCTACGGGTCTGAGTGCCGGTCGGTGCTCAGATGTGCCCAGATTGCCCCTGTTTGTCCTGGGAAGAAACAAATATTGGGATGGCCTCAGGGACTTTGGAGGTTTATACTCTTAGTAGGGTTGTGGCCATTGGAGTGGGCACATACAATTCCCTTGGAGACGGCAATCACAGTCGTCAGGTTTGGCTCCAGG
>NW_026755408.1:0-1218 GCF_022355385.1 Mustela nigripes
TTGATTGGAATGGCATTAAAAGTATAGATTGCTCTAGGCAGTATAGACATTTTAACAATGTTTATTCTTCCGATTCAAGAACATGGAATGGTCTTCCATCTTTTTGTGTCTTCTTCTATTTCTTTCATCAGTGTTCTATACTTCCTCAAGTACAGATCCTTTACCTCTTTTGTTAGGTTTATTCCCAGGTATCTTATGGTTCTTGGTGCTATAGTAAATGGAATCAATTCTCTAATTTCCCTTTCTGTATTTTCATGGTTAGTGTATAAGAAAGCCACTGATTTCTGCACATTAACTTTGTATCCTGCCACGTTGCTGGATTGCTGTGAGTTCTAGTAGTTTGGGGGTGGAGTCTTTTGGGTTTTCCATATAGTTTGACTACTTCATTGCCAATTTGGATGCTTTTTCTTTCTCTTTGTTGTCTGATTGCTGTTGCTAAGACTTCTAATACTATGTTGACCGAGGTGGTGAAAGTGGGCATCCTTGTCTTGTTCCTGATCTCAACGGGAAGGCTGCAAGCTTTTTCCCATTGAGGATGATATTTGCTGTGGGTCTTTCATAGATAGATTTGATGAAGTTCAGGAATGTTCCCTCTATCCCTATACTTTAAAGCGTTGTAATCAGGAATGGATGCTGGGTTTTGTCAAATGCTTTTTTTGCATCGATTGAGAGGACCATGTGGTTCTTCTCTCTTCTCTTATTAATTTGTACTATCACATTGATTGATTTGCGAATGTTGAACCATCCTTGTAGCCCAGGGATGAATCCCACCTGATCATGGTGGATAATTGTTTTAATGTGCTGTTGGATCCTGTTGGCTAGGATCTTGTTGAGAATCTTAGCATCCATATGCTATATGCTGTGGTCTGAAATTCTCCTTTTTGGTAGGACCTTTGCCTGGTTTGGGGATCAGGGTAATGCTCGCTTCATAGAAAGAGTGAGGAATTTTTCCTTCTGCTTCAATTTTTTGAAACAGCTTCAGGAGAATAGGTGTTATTTCTTCTTTGAAAGTTTGGTAAAAATCCCCAGGGAATCCGTCAGGTCCTGGGCTCTTGTTTTTTGGGAGGTTTTTGATCACTGCTTCAATCTCATTACTAGATATTGGTCTATTCAGGTTGTCGATTTCTTCCTGGTTCAATTTTGGTAGTTTATAGTTTTCCAAGAATGCATCCATTTCATCTAGGTTGCTAAGCTTATTGGCATATAACTGTTGATAAT
>NW_026755409.1:0-1218 GCF_022355385.1 Mustela nigripes
CAGGCCCCAAGTGCCATGTGCAGACTCTAAGAGCAACTGCCTTTGAGAGAGGAAACGGTTGAGAGTGGGCTTTCTGAGGTAGAGAATTACTAGCGGGGAAAGTAGGAAAATTGACACAGAATCGGAATTGATGTCCCTACATGACAGAGTTGGTGAAACTTCCCTTCTCAGAGATCTTGAGGCTCCTCAGAAATGTATTTTTCATTTTGGACGGAACATTCACGATAAATATGATCTGTTTGAGTTCCTGGTTCTCTCATTAGGACTGTTTCTTAGACTTCACTGGCACAAGAAAAAGGTTTTGATAGTCCAGGGTAAATCCTGACAAAAGCAAAGCACGGTATCTATGAAAAACTAACCACTCAGAAGAGAACAACAGATAAAAGGCCAGGCCGACCTGACCCTGCAGGATAGGTAAGGTTGGTCCGGCAACAGGGGTAGATGGGAAGTGCCCATCTCCAGCTAGAAGAGCTAGAGAAGACCCCTTCCGGAGAGACCACCAGGAGAGGAGAGCAGTAGGTGCTGAAGTTGAAGAATATTTTAATCAGCAGAGAAGGTCAAAATGACAAAGTTCCAGGATCAGAGTAAAAATATGGGATTAAAAAATAGAAAAAAAAAGATTTTTTTGAAAGACTTTTTGTTTAAAGGAATTTAAACAAAAGTCCTTTTTAAGAGACAGTTGGCTGTTTAAACAAAAAGTACCACGCACTGAGAGAATCGCCGCATTATTTATTGTGATGCTTCTTCATAAGGATTTAAGAATTTAAAATTGTAATAATTTAAAATTGAAACTTGATCGTAGGATTTATGTTACAGAATAACATCAAGTGAAGGCAGTTATTATTAGATATGAAGTATTTGTGATTCTGAATTCTTGGCCTCATTAGTAAATTTATTTTTAAATTCTCCCATGGAGTGGTGATTGGCCTTCAGTCTTTCATTGATGTACATCATTGGGTCAAATGAGATGTGTGTGCCCAGAACTATATATAATCTTCTTTGTATTTCACTGGAGATGGCATTTCTGAGTTTTGTTAAATTGAATTTGGACAGATGTTTTAATAGTCACTTCTAGAGTTGGCCCTGGAGAATATCTTCCTTTTTTTTCTTTCCGATTCTCTGAAAAACCCTGTCTAATTCACATTATCACAGTGATATCACAATTCAAGAGATGCATATCAAGAGAGAAATAATGTTTAAAGGGAACGAAGAACTTCA
>NW_026755410.1:0-204 GCF_022355385.1 Mustela nigripes
TCAGGAGCAGATTCTTGGTGCTCATCACCGCTGCGAGCCCTGAGGACTGCGCCCTGTCACCTCCCACAGTGGATATGACCACATGGGTGAGGGGACCTCACTGATGAAGCCCCAGTGCTCAGTACAGAGCAGGGACCCCAGGTCCTCCGCTGAATGAGGGGGGGCATGAGAGAGGCTGGGGGTGACGGAGGGCAGAGAGGGAGG
>NW_026755410.1:304-1218 GCF_022355385.1 Mustela nigripes
TGACCACATGGGTGAGGGGACCTCACTGATGAAGCCCCAGTGCTCAGTACAGAGCAGGGACCCCAGGTCCTCCGCTGAATGAGGGGGGGCATGAGAGAGGCTGGGGGTGACGGAGGGCAGAGAGGGAGGGAGGCGGGGGGGGAGCATGCAGTCAGGGAGGGCAGGGAGGGGTGGAGGGGAAGGAGGGGGAATGAGTGATGGAGTGAAGAAATGAGGCAGGGAGGGAGGGAGGGAAACCCCAGAAGCCAGTCCACACATCAGGAGCCGTTATTTTGGGTGAGATTGGAAGGAATCACAGCCCAGGCCCTGGATGGTGGCTCGGGGCTGGTCCATCTGTCCTCCCAGTGCTGACATTCCTTCTCCTTGGCCCGCTGTCATCCTGGATCCTCTCCACTTCCTCCTTAAACTGTTACAAATGTCCCCAGGAGCAGAGGGGCAGGAGTGGGGTCTCAGAGGGGCTGCCCGATCCTGTGCCCCAGACAGCACTGAGAAAGGAGCCCCAGGACATTGTGTCATGAGGACGGGGATGAGGATCCCCTCCATCTCCTTGGGCATGAACACTGTTCCATTCCCTGCTGTCTCCACCACTGCTGTGCCCAATACTACTGAAAACACATCTGTGACCCACCGAGCCAGAGTTTCTGGGGGTGAGTCCCAGGCAGAGCCCTGCTAGGTGATAGGTGCACCTGTGGCCTGGGATGGGTGCCGCTCACGGTTGTCTCAGACAGGGGTGCCTGTCTGCCTTCTCTCCAGGGGCCCTGCATCGGACCTCTGCTTCCTCACGTTCTCCCCAGGGCTGCTGGTCCCCAGACCAGACACCTGCCAGTCTGAGGGTGACCAGCACTGCCTCCCCAGGGTTTCCTTTGCCTGAGTCCTTCCCCGGGAGCTCCTGCATCTCCTGACACATACTCCCT
>NW_026755411.1:0-1218 GCF_022355385.1 Mustela nigripes
CACGACTGATAACTACACTTGGCTGGATCAGTCATGGGTGGACCAAGAGGTTCCCAAGCCCTCCCAAACCGCTGGAGCGGCCTGGGTCTCTCACCAAGAGTATGTGACATGAGTTAGTGTCACCTTCGCCATGTCCAAATTCACAGTCTTTGGTCGTGACTGTTAGCACTAGCCCTCTAGACTCCAGAGAAAATCAAGAATCCACCATTTCATCCTACCCACGAAAGACCAAGAAATAAACATGCCTCAAACAGAGCCTCAGGGTAAGAAATCCTGCCCTGCACATGGGTTGGTCTTCCCACCCAATTAGGGCGCTTATGACCAGGAAAAGTGCCACCCAAGGAAAGCTCAAAGGTAACACCCACAACCATGAAAGAAATGTCTGGGGTCCTAAACAACGATGGCATGAGTACCTCTAGGGTCTCCGTAAATTGTGAAAAAAATGGCGTCCCAATCTTCAAAAGAGACAAAGCAACAAAGGCAGACTCTACACCTTAGAAACTTAGGTCCAGGATGGACTTATGTACTTGGGAGTCCACAGGAGCAAGCGTGGAGCATGTTGGAAGAGACCCATAACACACATGAAGCCATCTGAAATACTTTAATGCACATATCAGGATGACAACTGAATCTCCAAAAAGATGCATTGAAGAGGATTCAAATATTTAAGAACCTTGAGCATTCCCATAGGGTTGTGCAGTTACCCAATATAGAACTGAATGGAGATGTGGCAGCACAATCCTGCCTTCACCCTCTCTTGACCATCCCCCCAATGGTTTCATGCGATAAGCAAACAGTGCCTCTTGCAGAAGATGGACATTTTCTAATGGAACCAGGAGAGGATGAACAATGTGTCAGTAGGGGCCAGTACAGCGTGACAGACAGTGGATGCTTCAGGTTGGTGAAGAGATCCAGGAAGACAAAGAACAAGATCTGGCATTTTAGGATGGTGGGAGGTTCTCTCTACCTGGCTGCCTTCTATAGGAACCTAGGTCCAAATTAAATAAAATATCCTCTGACCCCCATCCTTTATTGTGCACTGCTTCTTTTTGTTTGTTTGTTTGTTTGTTTTGTTTTGTCAAATGATGCACATGCACATATTGGACAGAGAAACAAAGAGATCACAATCAGGGGGTGGAGCTGGAAAGGGAGAAACTGACTTGTCCCTGAGCTGGGAACCTGAGACCAGAGTTGATGACATGACCCTGGGATCATGAG
>NW_026755412.1:0-1217 GCF_022355385.1 Mustela nigripes
ACTTCTTGGGCAATGAGAGGCCACTGCAGTGAAGTAAATAAAGCCCTCCTACTAAGCACAGGAGCGCGTAGTAGCATCCACATAGAAAAGAATGCCCATCGGAAGGGTCTCTGAGCTTTAGAGCTCTGAGCTTCTGAGCTTTAGAGCTACGATGTACAGACAATGTCACCGTGTCCCCAGTGGGTACGTCCAGGCCTCTGCAAACCCTGACCCCACCCTGCCCTCCCTCCCTACCCCCCATCTCCCCCACCAATGGGTGTGCACACATGTGATTTCACAGACGACTAAGAACATCTCAGGCACTGCCCAGGCTCTGAACATGACTGCCAAGGCTCTGGCCCTCAGGGAACTTGTATTCAAATCATTTCTGACCCCTCTGTAGGAGAGGACACTGGGAGAGGAGGCTCTCGTCCCCAGCTGCGCACCGCGGGAACCACTTAGCCCCAGATGGCCATTTGAACGTAAGCCAAGCCAAATGAACTACAACTAGAAATTCGGATCCTTGGTCCCTCTAGCCACACTCCCCGTGCTCGGTCGCATCACAGGTCCCATGTCTACCCTGTGGGACAGCACAGATTCGTGGACACCCCCATTTATCAGAGGGTTCTGTGCTGTCGTGCTGCTCGGGACCATCTCTCATTCTTTAAAGCGTCAAATGTGTAAATAAATAACACTGTTCACTTTCATCTCCAGAAATGTCTCTGCTTCTTAGAATTTCTTCCTGAGAACAGGCTGAAAAGCTGTATTTTTTTTTTTTAAGACTTATTTATTTGAGAAGGAGCATGCAAGCCAGTGCAAGGAGGGAGAGGGGCCAAAGGAGAGAGAGAAAGAATCCTCAAGCAGACACCTCACTAAGCACAGAGCTCGATGCAGGGCTCGATCCCATGACCCTGAGATCATGACATGAGCTGAAACCAAGAGTCGGTCACTTAACTGACTGAGCCATCCAGGCACCCCCCCCGGAAAAGCCATTTTTAAGCACCATTGGCATACTACTCGCCCTAAGCTGGGGGTAGTGTGAGATAAGCAGTCCCCAGCCCGGGAGACAGGAACACAAGAGTGGGGAGTTGATGCTGCCTGAGTCATGGACCTCTAGGTTGAAGACACAAGAGCAAGGTCAAGATAGGGAAGCTGAGTGCCTATCCAGCTTTTCATTCGTCCAAGCCACAAACTTCTTGGGCAATGAGAGGCCACTGCAGTGAAGTAAATAAAGCCCT
>NW_026755413.1:0-1217 GCF_022355385.1 Mustela nigripes
TATTATGCATTTGCTTTTATATCTGTTCCCAATCCTTATCTGTTTTGCAACTCTCTCTCTCCCTCTCTCTGTCCCCTCCTCCCTGAAACTCCCCTTTCCCCATCTACCTTCCCTCTCTCCTCACCTCCTCCAACACCCCATCTTCCCCCTCTCTTATCCTTAATAGGAAATATAAAGGGTTTTTTTTATTATTTCATTAGTCTTTCATAGAAACAACTTTGAGCTTATTTGCCCCTCATATTTTTATTAGTTTAAAAATTTATCTTTATTATAATTACTTCCTTTCTTTTGATTAAACTACCCTTTTCTGACGGGTTTAAATGAGTAGTTTCTTTTATTCAAAAAAATGTTTGAAATTGAAGACATTTGACACTAAAGTCTCCTTAGAGTATAACTTCTGGTGTCTTCTGTAAGTTTTGGTATGAAATAGTCTCCTTTCCATTGCTTTCAAGATTTTCTTCAGTCATCGTATGATTTTTTCTTTGACTGAAAACTGTATTTCTTAACTTGTATGTAGTTTCAATTTTTTGTTACCAGGTTATCTAATTCTGATTCTACTGGATTGTGATCAAAGAACTGTTCTTTAAATCTTTAATTTGGAAGGCTTTTAAAGGTTTCCTTTGTTGCCTAGTATGCAATTAATCTTTACAAATATGGCTTTTCTTAGGTGTAAGAAAGAAATGTTTTCCGAGGGAAATAAGGATGTCTATTTTCTTTTTTTTTTTTTAAGATTTTATTTATTTATTTGACAGACAGAGATCACAAGTAGGCAGAGAGGCAGGCAGAGAGAGAGAGAGGAGGAGGCAGGCTCCCCGCGGAGCAGAGAGCCTGATGTGGGGCTCGATCCTAGGACCCTGGGATCATGACTTGAGCCGAAGGCAGAGGCTTTAACCCACTGAGCCACCCAGGCGCCCCAGGATGTCTATTTTCTGTGTGTCCTTGCTTTTCCCTCCTTCTAATAGATACTCCCATTTGAAAAGCTAAAATTTTACCTTGTTATTGCATTTTTAGAGTCTGTAGGTATTATGTTGTTAGATGTATACCTGCTTATACCTTTAACATCTTCTTTCCAAACTCTGCCTTTAAAAATGTCCCTCTTCATCTTAGTACCTATAACTTTAGAACCAACTTGTCTGCGATGAATTTTGCCATTCCGGCTTTCTCTATTGCATGGTATCTCCTCACCTGATACATTCTCAATCCCTTTTGCATTTTAA
>NW_026755414.1:0-1217 GCF_022355385.1 Mustela nigripes
CTCCAGGGAAACCACACTAGGGCCACCTGGGCCCAGCCTCGGCTCAGGTTTCCAGGGAAGGCGTCTCTGCCATGTGGTCATCCCAGCAGGCTGCTGGCAGGTCACGCCAGCCTCCGTGAGACGTGGAAATGGGGTGGGAGATGGGGCCCAGCTGTGGAGTCACACGCAAGCCCAGCCTCAAGGAGCGCAGAGCACCAGGCACTTAAGAAGAGTTGGCTGATGGTGAACAAATAATAAGGCTTGCAGCTGACGGGAGGCTGGCCGGGCCAGGCAGTCTTTCCAAGCCCGAGGGCGTAGGTCCCATCATCCGCTTCTACCGACGATTCATTCCTGGGCCCAGGAGCCCCTGTCGGGGGCTCAGACTGCCCACAAACAATGGTAAGGGAAGGCAATCCTTTTCTTCCATCTTTCATTCGATCTTACTTCCTCCTATGTTTATTACAGCGATGGAATTCCTGCAGAAAGTCCTGAAGATACGGAAGAGCAAGAGTTAGAGGTTTAAAGCCAAAGCTCGTCTGGTGACTCATTCGGTGGCTCATTCCGTTAAGCCCCAAACTCTCGATTCTGGCTCAGGTGACGATCTCCGGATGCTGAGACTGAGGCCCACGTGGGCTCCGCCTGCAGCGGGAGATCTGCTTGGGTTCCCTTCCCTTTGCCCTTCCCGCCTGTTCACGCTGTCTCTCTCTCTCTCTCTCTCAATAAATAAATAAATAAATCTTAAAAAAAAATAAAATTAAAAACCCAACAACAACAAAGCTTTGTAGGTAAGAAACAGGGTGGCAAAGACAAAAGGCCAGCAGCAGGATACAGAACTTGGCCTTGGCCTGTAGCCTGGGAAATGAGCAAGATTGTCATTAACCTAAGTCGTGGTAGTGTGGTAGTTGGGCCAATACCAATATTATGACCATTGCTAATCAGAAGATGCTACTATGGCAGGGCTGGAGGGCCTCTCGGGGTCTGGGACTGCCTCGTAGGTACGTGAAACCTGGACGTCCAGCAGGACAACAGGGTCCTTGAGAGACAGAGCAGAGCCACCGCAGGAGAACTTCCAGGCCTTGGAAGAAAGATGTATAATAAAAACCAGGAAGCACTCCGCCAACAGCACTGCCCCCCACGGCAGCTGGTGGCTCGGGCTGTTGGTCTCCACAGCTGAGTCAGAGCTTGGGTTAGAGGACAGGAGCCTTTCCAGGTCCTTGCTTTATACCTGAAGGTCTCTC